>NW_028328307.1:5000-287405 GCF_048544385.1 Mastigoproctus giganteus | reverse complement strand
GGAAGAAAGAAAAACTTGTATAAGATGAAGAGAGGGAAGGAGTAAAGAAGAGAAGGACTGATTCGGCCCAGGGAAGTCCCAATCCAGGATGGATAGCTAGAACACCGCAAACAAATAAATAATAAAAAAATAAATAAATAATAATAATAAAAAAAAAATAAAAAAAAAACTAAATAATTTTAAAATAAATAAATAAAATAAACGTATAGTGTATGAGAGAGGAGTTTCCTGGTCTGGGGAGCCCCAGCCCAGGTCAGAACGCGAAAAAAAAAAAAAAAAGTTTAAATCCCACAACCCGGTCAAGGAAAGGAATAGAGCGTGGGCCAGGATGTCAGCAAGCAGAATGATGGGGGGGGGGGGGGATAAAAATAAAGAAAGAAAAGAAAGAGGGATTTTTTTTTTTTTTTTAATTATAATTATCCCACACGGGGTGGATAGGAAAAGGCTATTAGAAGAGTGCTAGGGCTACTAGTGGTAGCAGATTATGAGAAGAAGAGAGACAGAAAAAAAAATAAAAAAATAGAATTGCAGAAGCTTCTCGGATGATCCTCTGCCGCAAAGTGCTGTAGTGCACCTAAGTTCCTTTTGGAATGGACCAGGAGTTCTACTTGGTCAGGAGAAAATCCCGAAATTGCTGCCCGGGGGTGTTGTCTATGGTCCTCGTAGATAGTACATTCAAAGAGTAGATGTTCCCAACTCTCGACAGACCCACACAAACAGAGATCGGTATTTAGTAGACCTAGTTGGTGGAGTTTCTCGTTGAGAGATCCATGTCCAGTGACCAGAAAGGATGTTTCCATGCTGATTGAGAACCACTTGTTGACCGCTTTGCTGGTTGCGAATGTGACATCCGATATAAATTTTTTCGTAACAACACCTTTTGTGGTCGTGTCCCATCTTGTCTGGTTGCAGAAATTGATTAGCTCGTTATAGTTATAGCAACGAGCTCTTTCCTGTTTGGTATCACTGTCCAGGTTGAGTTCAATATCCAGTATTTCAGTTGGGATTCCTTTCTTCAGGCGGTAGGCAAGTCCTCTATAGATAAGGAATAAATCCAGGGGGATGTTTCCAGATATTACTTGCAATGCTGCAGTTGACACAGTTCTACACGCGCCTCCGTAGCCAGATGGGAATGAGCAGCAGCGGTAGCACACCCTTCTTGATTAGACCGGGGTTCGAGCCCGTCACCACCAAATACGGAGGATGCGGAAAGGTCAGGGAATGACCACCACATATTCCCGGAGCAATATGGTCTTAGTTGCTAATGCTCCTAAAAACCAAATAAACAAACAAACAACAAACAGTTCTACAAGCGCGATGGGTAGCAAGAATAATGCTTCTCTCGATGGAGTTAAGCTTCTGTTTGATTTCACAATTGGTGAAGCCACGGTGAACCCACTCTCCTGCAGCATAGGTAGCGATAGGTAAGAAAACAGCTTTATAGTATAACTGTAAGGTACGCTTAGAGAGACCCCAGTCGCTTCGGGAGATTCTGATAATTGAGGCAGAGAATTTTCTGATTTTGGCATATAAATGTTGCAAGTGTGGTAAGAAGGATAAAGTGTAAAGTAAAGTGTAAAGTGTATTTTGGGTCACACGGCACCAGGGGTTTCCCCCATCTCCGCGTTGTTTACATTGTGATGGGTGTGCCAGTTTGCTGGAAATGCCAGAGATTTAAAAGTGTGTGGATATTGTTCATATGTAGTGTCGTGTACCGTTGTTCATCCGGTCATTTAGCCGCTGGACCCCTACTGAGGCCCAATGTTGCCCCACTTTAGCCCCGTGGAGGCACACCAGGTACACCAGTATTATAATTATTTACTCTGGCAGGTCCTGTCACCTAATTTCCTTAGATTTCAGTGGCTAGGACCTAAAAAAAAATGCACATATACGTACACATCAATTGGTATAAGTTAGTTCGCGTGGTGAAGGCGCTAGAATGAGAAGCCGAGAGTTTTGGGCGAAATTTATTTGGATGGTTAAATTTGGATTGTGTGGGACTGTCGCTTGCGTATAGTTAGAGTGGGGAAGGGAGGCTGAAGATTGGGGGGGGGGGATATAGTCAGAAAAGGAGCCGATAGGAAGGTAGCTCCAGCTTGCAGTGGGGCATGCCCATGCCCCACCAGAAAGAAGAGAAGGGTGGTGGGGTTAAGGAGATTGCAAGCCATCTCCCTCCCCCACCGGGGAAGGGGAGTAATAGTGGGCCAGACAAGGGAGCTGACCCAGATCGCCAATACGGCGTGAATGCTTGCGGCTGCGAAGTGGTCGTCTATCATCGGTGGTCTACCATCCAAGGCTAATGAAATTCTCTCAGGATTTCTTGTCAGGTTCGTACAACGACTGTGCAGGTTCTTCTTCATCTTTTGGTGAGAGTCGCTCATGGGACTGAGTCCCGTCCGTGAGTCAGTTGAGAAGGATTTTCATCGGAGTTGAAGGTCCAATCATGTCCATTTGTTTTCTGTGCAGCGTGGCAGCTGCTTGGTCGTTAGTATTTATAGATTGGGCAACGCCCCAGCTGTGGGTTAAAAGAGTCAGATCTTTACGATCACTGTTTGTGGGATCTGCTCTCGTCATAGTGGCAGTCTTTACATGTTCATTTCTGTGCTTTGGTCCCAACCTGGGTATGTACAGTCATTTGCACGCTATAGGTTGGACTTGTCTTTGGTAGTCGTGGTTTCTCCGTGGGCCTTATGCCCTGTCCGGGAGTGAAAGTCGGGTTGTTTGGATTCAGTCACAATGGGGAAATAGGGATTCGAGACTCCTGTTTTTGTTGTGCTGGTTATTCCGCAGGTCAGTGCGGCTTGGTGTCGTCGTACAAGCAGTGAGCTATGTTGGTTCTGGTTGCTCAGGGTTTGCTGGTGGTGGGAGGGTTTGCCGTCTGGCGTAGAGGCTCTGGGCAAATTTAGACAATTGCTTGTAATTTGCTTCATTCTCCAGTAGATAATGCTCCTGGTTTTTGGGGTTGAATTGCATCTGTGTGATCAGGTGTCCACGTAGATCTTGATAGTGCTCACATTCATGCATTATGTGGTCCCATGTCTCCAGAGAGTCACACGCGCACATGGGATTATCTGTGATGCCAAGGAGGTTCACTTTGTTGCGAATCGCTCCGTGTCCTGTGAGGAGGTAAGTAGTGTAGCGTCCGGGGTTGAACCATTGCGGATATTGTGGGTAGACCTGTTGGAGATTAGGTAGAAACTGTCGAGTTATTTCACCTTTGGTTGAGTCAGTCCAACGTTGCTGCCAGATTGTTTGTAGGTATGTTTCCAGTCGTCTTTTCTTCTCTGCCTGTCTGTTATTTATCGGATCTGTGGTATGTTCTAGATACGTTGTGGCTTTTCCACGCCTGAGTTGCTGATGCATTCCTGTGCGGATTACTTCCAAATGGAGAGGCAAGGCTCCCGTGATAACTTGCAGTGCATGTGTTGATACTGTATTGCACGCCCGGGTGATGGTTAGGAGGATCGGTCTGTGTATTATTTCCAATCGTCGACGATTAACCACTGTTGAGGCCTTTTGATACCAGGCGCTGGAGGCATATGTAATTGCTGGGATGATGGCTGCCTTGTAGAGGAGCGCAAGGGTGCGCCTCTTCAGCCCCCAGTCTCGGCGGGTGACCCTGGCAAGCATGGCTTCGTAATTTTTGATCTTTGTCTGTGTATAGTTGAGGTGGGGGGTTAACGATCGGTTTCTGTCTAGTATAATTCCAAGGTATTTAAGTTCAGTGACAAGCTTAATGGTTCTATTAACGGTAAGAAGAATAGCCGGTGATCAATAATGACCCCAAGAACCCTAGTCTGTGTCACCAGCGGAGCCGTATTCAGTCTATCTTGACCTGAGGGGGCCACCGAAGATCCAGTTTAGTTTTAAAAATCATCATACTTGTCTTGTGATGATTGATGTGCAGTTTGTTAGTCTTAGCCCAGTTGGTAAGGTTAGTTAGTACTAGGTTAGCAGTATCTTCCAGAGCAAGTCTTGAGTGTCAGGAGACAACAATGGTAAGGTCATCAGCAAATGCAATGACCTTGGTGCGTTCAAATGATCTGCTCAGCCAATCTTGTAAAAAAACTACATTCCAGATCAGGGGTCCTAGGACAGATCCTTGGGGGCAGCCCCTAAAGACTGGTCTGGTGACATGCCGATGCTTTGTTTTCACCATAACTGACCTTTCAGAAAAGTAGTTTCTAGTTAGCCAGTAGAGTTGTGAGGAGCAGTTGGCTGATCGGAGACGCTCCAGTGCACTCTCCCACCAAACTTTGTCAAATGGAAAATTCCTCGCTTCAACGACGCCAGAAATTTTTATGGGATTTTTCACAAAGTGGCTCAGTTAGTCGGTCTCAGGCGAGGACAGGACGGGTTTTGCAGAAAATACACACACACACACACACACACACACACACATCTTCGTGTTTTTTAATTATTATTTTTTTATTTATTCCGCCTTTTCACTCTTGTGCAGGGACAGAATATTTGGGCTGGTTCCATTGGTTGGGCCTTAATAGTACGGGACATGTGTAAGGGCGGCACCTAGAACGTATGTTCAACTTCGCCTCGTATCTCTGTGAACAATACAGTACTATCGCACTATAAAAGGGCCAGATATGTGAGTGACGTAGGTTTGTGTGTGTGTGTGTTCTGTTCTGGCTACCCAGAAGCATCAGTCGCCTGGACAGATGATTCTGGGTACTCGTCCACACCACGGGAAGGTGGGTCAGTCTAGTAAAACACGTACCTTTTCGAAAGAGACTCTGACCCACTTGGTTTTGCCAGCAAGTGGGTCAGGATCCTCTGGGGGTCCATTCCTAAGGGAAGAGGAGAAGAGGAGGGAAAAAAAAACATCCCTTGGTGCGGTTGTGAAAAAAAAGTTAAATAAATAAAAATAATAATAATAATATAATTAAAAAATAATAAAAAAGCTAGTGCAGGTAAAAATAAAATAAAAAATAATAAGACGATGAAATATGGCAAATTTAGCAAAAAAATGTAAATAAATTAAAAAAAAATAACTTTTTTTTTTTTTTTTTTCAATTTATCCTTTTCTTTTCGCCAGTGAAATCTAAGAATCACTTATCTGGTTTTGGTTGGCATTGGCATACAAAGCCTTCCGCCGAGTAAGAATGGCAGATGCAAAGGCCTGCAGGGAAGAAAGTGAATCTGGATTAGTTGATCCACTGGTTTGGTGAGAAGTTGGGAATTCCTCTCCGAAGTGGATCTCTGAGAGCCTCTTACAAGTCACAATCAAAAAGAAGATGGTACCAGTTTTCTTTGGCTCCTCAAAAGCTTAGTTCAGTATCTAGAAGCCCCAGTTGGTATCGCTTTTCATTCAGGAGGCCGTGGTCGGTCACCAAGAAGGATGTCTCAAGGTTGAGAGAGAACCAGGATCTTGTGGTTTTGGTCATTGCAAACGTTACCTCGGGGAGGAATCTTTTGTTTACTCTGCCTTGTGGCAACGTATTCCACCTGGTTTTCCATACGTTGACCAGTTTGTTGTAACATCGTGTTATTTCACGCTTTACATTATTGTCTGTTTATTCCACAAAAGGAAACTACCCAGGGACGGCAAAGTTCCAGGAGGGTGCTGAGTACATATCAGGGTACGAGATATTACGGGCAGTGAAAGTGTATTGATGTCTAACGGCACCAGGGGTTCCCCCATCTCCGCGTTGCTTTCATTGTGGGTGTACCAGTTCACTGGGAAATGCCAGAGATTTAAAAGTGTGTGGGCTTTGTATCTGTGTGATGTCGTGTACCGTTGTTCTTCTGGCCATTTAGCCGCTGGACCCCTGCTGAGGCCTAACGTTGTCCACACTCAGCCCCGTGGAGGCAGGCCAGGTATATCAGCATTATAATTAATTACTCTGGCAGGTCCTGCCACCTAATTTCCTGAGATTTCAGTGGCAAGGACCTAAAAAATAATAATAATAAAAAAAAAAAAAATTTAATTTGATCTTTCGCGTGGGGGGGGGGGGTAAGAGTGCTAGGATTTGAAAGGCCGAAACTATTGGCAAACAGTAATTTGGACATGATTAAATTTGGACGTGTAGAGCAATCGCTTGTGTACAGATAGAGTAGGGGAGGGAGACTAAAGACTCGGGGGGAGAGACAGAAATATGGAGTCAATAGGGAAGGTGATCCCAATAGGTGTCAGTGGGGCATGCCCATGCCCCACCAGAAGGAAAATTGGGGGTTGCGAGGAAGGGAGGAGACAAGAGGACAGGCACCTTCCCCCCTGCCAGGGAAGTAGAGTGGAAAGAAAGCCAGGAAAGAGTGCCCAGCTCGGTCGCCAATTGGCGCACTGGCAGCAAATCTGCTGTTCAAGGTGGGGAAAAAGATATGGGTCTAACGAAACAGTCGAGACCAGTTCCCCGATGTCATTCATTGGCTATGTGTCCATCCAGGTAGGTTGAGGTCAGTCACATTTATGGGTTATATACGCGACCAGGGTAGTTTCGTGGAGTGTCTCTTTTGCATCCCGGATGGGTCTGGTCCGTTGATCCTGTTTCCATCATCAGGAAGGGTGGTCTAGTGCTGCTTATAGTCCGGTGTTGTGGAAGTTTAATGTCTGCTACAAGGCGTACTGTGCCCTTAGTTCCTGATCGCAGAACAGGTTCTTCTTCTGGCAAAGAGTTCCTGTGCAAATCTGGTGAGGTTCTTATATTCTTCGCTTGTGTCCAAGAGATGATGCTCCTGGCCTCGCGGCATGGGCAGTGGGTTACGTATACTGAACACGTAGTCTCGTCCCGAAATATTATATACACATTTTATAGGCGCATTATAGTCATAGTAGCTTATGCGCCATTAAACTCCCATAACAACAACAACAACAATACACATTTGATGTTTAATACATATTTACAAATTAATGACTGTATACATACGTTCATCATATATTTACAATTCCGCCTCGTAACTTTGTGAACAATACAGTAGTATCGCACTATAAAAGGGAGTGACGTAGTTTGTGTGTTCTGTTGTTCTGTTCTGGCCGCTTGGCTACCCAAAAGCATCAGTCACCTGGACAGATGATTCTGCGTACTCGTCCACACCACGGGAAGGTGGTGTGGACGAGTACGTAACCTAAATACACGTTAGGTAACGTGTATTTTACCACTCAACAGCTTGCCAAATTATTAATGTTTTTAAAGCAGAAAGTTTCACTTTTACTCGCAATTCTTTGGTACTTTGCAGCCAATTCATATTTCGGTAAGTCTGTACGAATTCTGGAAGATCTCTTTCCGGTATGCTGCATCCTCACACAGTTTTTCGGCATCTATGTGTAGTGAGTTAAATATTTTCGCTGCATTTGATGGGAAGAATCTTTGCAGGCTACTAAGATTATTCAGGACTGGACGCAGTGGATGATTTACTCCTCAGCAACGTCTAACAGTGGCACGTGGTTTGACTAGAATATTATCCAGGACTGGAGCATCCACTCTGCCTGTGAGCATTTGTGCGAGAGTGTGAATGTTCCTGTTAATTGTCCGCTGCATCCAGGGTGATGTTAAGGTTAGAGTAGAGAATCCATCGCAAGAACCAGTACTCGATCGCAAGGACTGACTTATGTGAATCTGGAGATGAGGACCGATTTGAGAGGCGTACATTGAAATTGGCAGGACACACATTAAAATGTACTTGGTCGCTAGCTGAGGATCCCTAATTCCTACCAGTTCCTGTCTAGTAGCCAGGAACATAAAGCAGTGAATATTTTTGTCTTCATATGGGCGAAGTGTTGAACAAAGGTGAGTCTGTCATCCCACTCAAGACCCATGTCCAGGTGGGCGTGCACCTTTTGCACACTAGACCCGTTCACAGAGATCGAGATGCCATTTTTATTCTGCTTGTAAGTTATGGTCATTTGGGCAGACTTCTGCGCATTAATACGGAGCCCGATGCAATCCAGCAGAGGTAGCTCTCAAATTCTCGGATTGTGCTATTTGCCATCTGGCAGATACCTTCTGCTGATTCGTGGTCTTTGGAAGTGATGAAGATTTTCACATCGTCAGCATATGTTATAAAATTGCAGTACAAGAAACGGCTCCAGGATGGCCGCAAGAGGGTAGCCTAAAGAACTCCCCTCCCCCCATTGCACTCCTAGCGAGACGGTAAAACAAGATTGTAGCTTTTGGTGCTTAACAGTAAGTTTTCTTTGTTCTATCAGGCTGCTTATTATAGTTAACAGATTTCCTCTTACATTAAAATAATTCCTTAAAATCCCAATGAGGGCTGGAATTGAGATGTTGTCGTAGGCTGGCTTTCTGCACGCGAAAAAGGGTTTCCAGTAAGTTTGTTCTTGTTGATCTCCCCGAAATGACTGAATGGAAATGTGGTGGTCTATGGCAGAAGCACTGTTGGTTGATGGTGGGAAGCAGTACTTTTTCAAATACCTTGTGTAGGGTAAAACAAACAGAAATTGGTTTGTAATCCTTAGACAATTTTGGGTGTTTAACCTTTGGTATTGGGGTTACAATGTAATTTTTCCAAGCTTGCAGGAACACCCCTGATTTGATGATTTCCTGATAGACGTGTAGTAATAGATCTATTATAAATGGGCTACTTATTTTAAGGATGAACATTGGAAATTTGTCTGGTCCAACAGTGGCCTTATTGAGAAGATCGTTGATTGCTTTCATTACGCTCTCTTTGGTTTGTATTTCACTCAATGGAGGTCTTGTTGGTTCCTCTCTTGCCGAATAGTTTCTTTTGTTTAAATCTTTCAGACTGAGGGCAGTGGCACACCCGAGACCTTGGGTTGTGGGGTCTCTGCAGGTCAAGTTTGTTCTTGAAGATCATCATTTTGGATTAGCTGGATTCATGTGGAGCTTGTTTAACCTAGTCCAGATGGAGATATTCGACAAAACATGGTGAACATTAGCTTCCAGAGCAGAGCGTGATTTTCCAGACACGAGATGGTGAGATCGTCCGCAATTGCTACAATTTTTGTGTTGTCAAAGGAATTACCAAGCCAATTTTGGAGATCCATGTTCCAGACCAGGAATCCCAGGACCGAGCCATGAGGATAACCGTGGTAGACAAGCCTAGTTATCTGAAGAAAGTTTGATTTTACAATTAGGGAGCGCTCTGAAAAGTAGTTCTGGAACAGCGTGTACAAATTAGAAGGGCGTCTGGCAGCATGAAGACGTTCAAGGGCACTTTCCCACCAAACTATGTCAAAGGCTTCTTCAAAGTCGATATGGAGCAAAAGATGTGATGGCCTTAATTTATGTAACCTGAGGATGAAGACGTTCAATAAGGTCCATGCCCGGACATTTCCTCGGATTAATTTTTTTCAGTACTGCATCCAGCTCCAATATGGTAAAGGGGTCAGCTGAGGACCGAGAGTAGTAATTAGCGTTTTGTGCTCGAAGATCAGCATGTTCTGGAAGATCTTCTAATGGGTCATCAGTTGGGAAAAGATTATCCAGAATGAGATTGTCAGAGTCGACCCAATTAGTTGACTCATTCGTTCCTACGACCACAGATCCCAAGATGTCTGAGGTAAAGGTCTTCTCCCTAGTCATTTTGTAGAGGAACCCCCCTGGGATTCGCATTTGCCAAAATCTTAAAGTTGGTCTACGTTTCTTTTTTCCTGTCTGCTTTTCTGTACTGATTCTTTTTTTTTAGTGATGTATTCATTGTAGAGTCGGGCAACATCTGGAGGAGGCAATCCACGATGACGCTGGTCTTGTTTCCAGGCATGATGGATATCTTTACGCAGTTTAGTGAGTTCCAATCTTGATCTGAGGGGGCCTCCTCCGGTCAAGGGAGCCCCTTAGGAGGATAGAATTAGCTTTTTCTTTGGAGATTCTGAGATTGTGCTTTTCGGTCGATTTTAGAAGAATTTGTAGGGCATGGTTTACCTTTGTTTCAAGTTGTAGTCTGCTGTTTCTGGCGACCATAAGGATGAGGTTATCTGCGAAGGCTTGCGAGGATGCTTCACCGATGTCTGTGTTTAGAAATTCGCCCATTGTAATGTTCCATAGTATTGATCCCAGTACAGAGCCCTGTGGACAGCCTCTGTGTATTCTTCTCGTAAGCGTTCTACATGGAGTGTGTATCGTGATACGTCTGTCAGACAGGTAGCTTTTTATTACGTTATATAAATTTTTGGTATGCTGGTCCCCTGGAGCCGGGCCAGGACGCTTGGACACCAGAGGCTGTCAAACACTCTGAAAAAGGCTACAGAGATAGTTGGGAAGTACTTTCGATCGGTGGCTACTTGCGCCAAGAGATTTCTCAAGGCGTCCACCGTTGATAGTCCCTGTCGGAAGCCATACTGTTTTGGTGATGCCGGGTTTGCTTGCAGGTACTGATTTTCGATCCTGGTCAGGAGGAGTCTTTCGAGGAGTTTGATGCAAACAAAGAGCAGGGCTATTGGTCTGTAGGAGTTTGGTTGTTCTGGCGGGTTGTTAGGATTTTTGATAATTAGTTTTACGTTGGCCCTCTTCCACTGTTTTGGGAAAGTTCCAGTCATGAGCCAAAGATTATAGAGTTTTAGGAGTATGTCTGGGGCTATTTTAACAACCTTCAACACGATCTCCGGCTCCAGGAGATCCGGACCCGGGCATTTTTTTCCTTTGATACGGTATGCTGCTGCTTGGAGTTCTTCCAGGACAAAAGCCCGATCTTGTCATCTGTTTGGTATTGGTCGTTCTCCTGGTACATCCGGAATTGTTCTGGCGTTTGTGGCTCAGAATTTGGGTGAAAGGTTACGTCTAAGACGTAGTTAACTGATGCCTCTTATGAGTTTGTGACTCCGCCTTGTGGAGTCCTGGTAGCTGCCAACACCTCCCCTCTGGGAAGTTTGTTTGTGGTCACCTTGTAGGCCACCTCCAGGGGTAAGAATTCCCTGTAGTTGTAACTAGATTTTCCCAAGATTGCTGTTTACTGCGGTATAGATAGTGAGATGTATAGATTCCTTGTCTTTATAACTTTCGCTCAGCGCATTTACTTTTGGGGCATGCCATGAGCGTCTGGCCCTCTGGAAGGCCTTCCTTTTATTTTGGAAATCCTTTCGAAGGCTCTGGAGCTGAGGATTCCACCATGGAACTGCACCTGGGGTGAGGTTTTTTCTTTTGATTGCAGCATTTTCCGCTTTGGTAATAACTGCAGTGACCGTTTTTTGCGGTGGGTCCGGGTCTTGTTACAAGTCCATTTCAGATTGTTGGCATTTTTTTCCGAGGCAAGAGTGTCTCTGAATACATTCCAATCAGCAGCGTGGAGTGCATATCTGTGGAGCATTCTTGTTGCCGGGTGGTGTCTCTGGTGGTCTCTGTTTAGTTGGAATGTCCCTATGATTGGAGCTTTTCCAGGCGTCCTGCACTTTCCAATCGGTTATGTTACCTGCGATGTTTCTAGTTGCTAGCGAGATGTCTATGGTGACTTCCCACCTGAGGTTACACTAGGTTGTTAGGTGGTTTGGTTTGTTTAGTACGGCGCTGGTTGATGTTGCAAGGAATTCTTCCAAGCGCTGCCCATTCCTCGTTCCCTGTCTATCCGGAGTATGGCTGTACCAAGCCGGCGATCGACAGTTCACGTCGGCTTCTATTTTTATTTTATGATCACGGAGGATGCTGGTTACATTTTCCAGGTATCTAGTGGCAAAAGTTATGCATTCTATGTGATTGCACCCAGGCTGTACAGAGATGTGTAATTCTGGTGGCTGTGAGATCTGGGTTTCTAACCAGAAAATCGACAGTGGCACAAATCACCGCCGACATTAACGATGAAGGTGCCAGAATCATCTCCACCAAGACTATCACGCGATCATTAGCCGCAATATGGAGCCGTCGACTAACCAGAGTCCCATTGTTAACACCACGACACACGCACAGGACTCTATGCATCAACTGGGAGAAAGAACATCGGCACTGGACCTTGCATGATTGGAAACGGGTCCGATGAGTCCCGTTTACAGTTATTTTGAGCGGATGGGAGGGTGCGTATCTAGCGAAAACCGCACGAAACTATGCACCCGTTATGTCAACAAGGAACTGTTCAGGCAGGTGGACAATCGGTAATGGTCTGGGGCATATTCAAGTGGCACATGTTGGGACGTCTGGTACATCTAGACATATTTCTGAATGGGTCAGGTTACATGTCCATCCTTGAAACCATCTGCATCCCTTCATGGTCATTGTGCACCCACAGGGCAATGGACATTTCCATCAGGACAATGCGCCTCCCCACACAGCCGTGGTGACTAGAACATGGTTCGAAGAGTATTCCGCAGATTTTACCCGCATGTAATGGCCTCTCCGTTAATCGGACATGAACCCATCCTTTTGATGCTGTGGAAAGGTCCTTTCCAGCTTCGGATCCTCCACCCAGGAATTCGACGGAATTATGGATATGATAGCGGTGCAGCAAGCGTGGATGGAAATACATGTGGACCTTTTGTGAACTAGTGGACTCAATGCCTCGTCGTGTGACTGCCCTTATCCGAGCGAAAGGTGGGCCTACTCATTACTATGTAGGTGTCCCATGTCCTATCCTATGTCGGTATTTTGTCCACTCAGTGTATATCGTAACAGAATAACAATGCGGATTGGTTTACGGGCTGTCCTACAGAAGACACAACACATGCCCACATGTTGTTAAACAAAACCAAACCGCAGAGAGATCTTCTATATCAGAACTGAGACAGGCACGGATTTCGAGAACAAATGTTGCTGGGAGGCTCTTCTTACTCGGAGGCAGTACAGGTAGACAGATGGCTGAAAAGGTGAAATCACCAGAAAACATATCTCCAAAAGTGGGCATCGGGAATTTCACAGCAACTTCATGGACAAATAAAAACCTTCAGAGATCTTTCACAATAGATTTCTGGACCTGGGAATCCAAAAAGATGCGTTCTGTAATTGTGGGGACAAGAAAACTTGGTACCACGACCGGAATACCTTACCGATCTATCTTGACCCTAGGCTGAAACTCCTGCAGGCACTGGGTATCACTACATTTCAAACCGAATCTCAGCTTATCGCATCCACCTTTTAACAGCAAAGACTACACCACCAGTGAACGCTATGTACTGCTGGTGTAGTAAATTGCGTTCACTGCTGGTGTAGTGAAGAGTGAACGCAATTTATTTCAGACTCTTAGTATTCACTCCTACTACCTCAGGTGCAGAATCTGCCCCCAGCCCACACCTCTTACCACAGGCCCTCTTGTTCTGACCACTGTCTCTCAGCTTCGCTATACCACACTGCCTCGGGCCCATGAGGATATAATCGATCATATCCTGAACCTGGCACCTCTCTTGCTTTGCCCGGGCACAGTGATCGTGTCAGCTTTTATGATGACCTGGAAACTCCTGCTTCAGGTGAGCTCTAGCAGGCCTTCTTTGTGGCCTCTCGTGCTCATGTATTATATATATATGTATCACTACATTTCACATAGTCATATATCACATATATCACATAGTCACTATAACCCTGGTAACAAAACGTTTTGTGCTATTGATCAGCTGACCCGGCCTCATTGTTACCGAGTGGGTTGTTGTTGGTTTTACGGCGCAACAGCAGCTAAAGGCCATTATGCGCCAAATAATGGTATTACCGAGTGGGACCACTCCTTGCACTCTTCTTGGAACACACTTTGGACACTCTTCTAGCAGGCCTGGAATTAGTCCTTCCAAGTGGGATATTATGTCCGCAAACCATGTCCCTCTGCCAGACGGTATATATAATGTCAGAGGGTATTCGTGTATATGTATTGTTGCCCTTGTGAACACCAAAATTGCAAAAAGCCCATAACAGTAGTGCAATAGGGTTTACTTACGAAGACAAAGAGTGAAGAAGTTGCTGACCCACGGTTTGTCTGGGGGCGGGGATTGCCGGTTGTGATCTCTACTCCCCATACTACAGACTCTCTCTCTCTCTCTCTCTCTCTCTCTCCATTCCGTCATGCTGACGGGATAATATCTTCTATGGGATCTTCCACCTTGGAATCTCGCTGGTTGTCATCTGATAAAGAGTTTGCTGCTAAACAGTTTAGATTATTTGTAAATGGTTCTCTCCTACTATGTATACAACCTTTCTCTTGGCAGGTCATGGTTCTTTTAACGCCAAGTTGGCTTTGTTTAACCTTCCTCTGTTTAACTTCTTTGTCACTGTGGCCTTGCCAAATACTCGTCTCACGTCCTATTTCAACGTCACGCTTATAAAGCTGTCAGGGACAAGCTGTTTACCGTTGCTGTTTCCAAATCCACATTTCTGCAGCAGCATTCAAAAGAAATCACCGAAGAGCGTAATTTCTTTTGAGCAGTAATTTTGTGTCCAATCTGTAAAAGCAGAAAAGGTTTCGTTCGGATTTCTTGCTTACTGAAGCAATAAAGCAATAAACCTTCTAACATCGCTTATAAATGTTTTTTCACGTTCAACGACTCAATGTTCTTTCCTGTTTGTTTTGTGCTTGAAATAAGTACGGAATTGCTGACTTTGTTAAGTAATTTTGCTTACGTTGACAAATTCTCATATTCCTTCATGAAATGTGTGCGAATTGAATAATTTATCGCGTGGTTTTAAAACTGCAATTTACTTTGCAGTTTTTGCGGTGACCCTCATTTTTTCTTACTGTTTGTCAGAGTTATTTAAAAATCTTGTACAAATTACCATTTAGAGATAATGTTTTATTCCTCTCATATTCTCTTTATTTGTGAGAATTGTCTATTCTCTGCGTGTCAAAATCCGGTAGACACAACGTTGTTTTGACATTATCTCATAGTTACTGACCTACATTTATAGTTACTAGTTCTTTGTAATGAAAATTAATAACTTTAGTGTTCAGTAAGTCACTTTTATAAGTTGCTTTACCCAGACAACATTCTAAAAGTGCCCGTCTCCAAAATAAAAGTATTTATTTATTTATTTTTCTCCTGGTGTTCTTGGGCTGGGCCCCCAAGAGTACGGAAATTGTTATCACTGACTGGTATTGCACTCCGTCAAGTGGGTGCACGATCCTGTCCTACTGTAGGACGTCAGATGATAGTAGACGTGGGCCACCTGGTGGTTATGTTACACTTAGTTGTGACCCAACTCCCTGTGGTGTTGACGGACACTTAGTGGTGGTGGTTGAACTACTGTTCTGGGGACCGTATATAAGATACTATACGTGTTTCAATGAGGGATCCTCCATTCTGCTCGGAGTTACTCAGTGATTCTGCCGTCCTTTCAGAATGGGACGTTTACTGATCACCCTACGGCTATGACTTTCTCCATCTGTTACCCTTTTATTTCTCTTGGCACGCTGTCCTACATTTCTTCAGAGCGTCCATCTACTTTAGATTTAAACTCCGCAATCGCCAGACGGATACCTTCTCTGACATCATTCCCCTTACCTTATCTGCTCTTCTCTATTCCATGTTTTATTCCTCTCATTAGGCCAACTTTGCTCTTGTCCTGAGGGTCAGCCTTGTAAAAGTCCTTCTACTGTCCAGGGTTAGCTCTTTGTGCAGTTGATGGATGGATGCAGGGATGTGCCTTCCAGTCACTAAATGGCTAGATGAACAACACAAACAACAGACCAACACATAACTCACAACCGGCATTCGTCCTTGCATCTTCACAGTGCCTCCAAGCGCGGTTTTGTTGGCAACAACTGCAGTCACAAAAAACACATTACGGTAATATACTCTTGTCAAAATCAATTGAAATTGTGACATAACTTGATCCTTACCTCTGGGAATAATAATCCTTGGGGTGTCATTCATTAAACTGCTAAAAATAAGATGATCTTAAGAGGTACATTTAGTTCAGCCACCTTGAACAATACGGAATACACTAACTCGCTCAAGAACTCTTAATTACATACAAAAGTCACACGCCGTACACAATACCCTTCACGTCTACAAGCCAGGGGTTTACAGGAGAGGCTAATACAATGTAATAAACAAGGATGACATAGGAGAAAAAAAACAATATTATTACTAATTATACAAGGGTTTACTTCTGATGGCACAACGCTGGTCCCAAACAACAAAGGGACAAATAACAAAAAAATTCATCCCTGAGATAAATACAGTGTACCCAAAGCTTACAATGTTACATATCTGATGACAGGACAGATCAGAGAGGAAGCAGAGGGTGCTAAGAATCTCTGGGTACGACCAGGCTGCGATACACGGAAACTGAACTTGGCCTGTTACACGTAAGCACGCTCAGCGGTGAAGACAGGATATTAGAGCTGGAAAGGGAATTAGAAATCAGAAGTAAACCGGCCACCTTCCGACTAGTGGACAACCCCTTCCCCCTTGTGCGGGTCCCCTGACACCTGGGACCACATGGTGCACGAATGCCAACACTACGAGGACCTCAGATTAGTATTAATCACTTAGATTCAGTTCATCCCGAGAAATAATGAACATCACCTTCTGGAGAGTGCAGAGAATTTCAGAGAATTCTCAGACTTTGCCCAGGCCATATATGCCAAGCGACAAACTTTACCACAATCACCAAACCTCAACTAGGAAAGGGGTGAGATAAATGACAACAAAAGGAATTACCAAATGGGAGAAAGCGCAAACAACAAAATGACACAACCACTAGGGGAAGAATGAATTGGGACTCCAAGAACTTACCACCCCACAAGTCATGAAAACCTGCGCTCTCAATAAAGTGAGCACCTTTTGCGACAAACAGGAAAACCGCAAGTTTGTGACCTCGAAACAGCTAGAGAAACTGACCACAAACGGCTTCCTCTGAACCGAACAGTTGTCTCAACAACTGACCACAAGAATTAGTGACAAACGGCACTGCACACCTGACTTAAACCACAGATGAGACAGAAGGAAATTGATCCCAAGGAAAGGACAATCATACTTGACCAAACACATGGATGTCACAAACTGACCAGCACCACAAGGAAAGGACAACGAAGATATTGGAACAAAGACCAGGACAGCAGCTGATCTCTGCCTAAGCCATACGGTGACCCAGGCTGGACATCTAGCCCAGCTTTCTGCCATCCAAAGTCCCCTCTGGTGTGGCATGGGCATGCCACACTGCCTCTTCTATCGACTCCTTACTTCTACTCCCTAATCTTCAGCCTCCCCTCCCTTCCCACTATTATCTTTCATTTAGCGCAGCGGATCCCAACCGGTGGTTCGCGAACCCCCTGGGATGGGGTTCGCACTAAAAATTCAGTAATGGCGTCTGCTTAGATTTACATAGATGCTTATTGAAAACTACAAAATATAACTAATAACACACAACAAAGCGAATTAAAATTAAATAAAAAGTAAAGAATTGCCAAAGAAAGAAACCACATATCCCACAATTCCTTAGAATTAGTTTACTATCTTACAGTATATCATGTTAAATAAAATGTTTTCCATACTAAATTTTTTTTTCATTCTAAAGGATCATTGTTATGTACAGGTACTTTTCTTTTTTTTTTTTTTAAGAACATAGAGTACTTAGTACCATGCATGGGTTGAAGGTTGAAAGTTGAAAGAAAATACTTGTTGATATTAGAATTGAACTTTTGTAGATTGTAATTAGGGGCTTAGAAGGGAACAGGTATCCTGTGTGTTATCAGACACTCATTCTAAAACACTGATGGATCCAATATCTTTCTATTTCAGAAGATTTAGGAGAAGTCCGGTTGCCTGCCTCCCTAAAATCCACTCATGCACACCTTCTCGATGGTAAGCCCTGTTATGTCACTTAGGTGGCAACGAACGTGTAGAGTGGTTCTCTTCAAGACGCCTGGTGAGCGTGAAGAGGAAAAGACCAAACCCTTCAGCATATGACAGCACGACAAAACAAATGGCCCTCAGTCCCCAGCGGCTTTCACTCCCCCTCTTACGGCAGCAAGACGATCAGAGTGGAAGCGTGGGCGCCTCCGTAGCCAGGTGGGAAGGAGCAGCAGTGCGTAGCACACGCTTCTTGATTAGACCGCGGTTCGAGCCCGTCACCACCAAATACGAAGGATGCGGAAAGGTCAGGGAATGACCACCGCATATCCCGGAGCAATATGGCCTTAGCTGCTAATGCTCCTAAAAACCCAATAACAAACAAACAAACAAACAAACAAACAAACAAACAGAGTGGAAGCAGAGGGTGCTAAGAATCTCTGGGTACGACCAGGCTGCCATGCACAGAAACTGAACTTGGCCTGTTATAACGTAAGATCACTCATCGGTGAAGACAGGATATTAGAGCTGGAAAAGGAATTAGAAAATGTGAATTGGAATATCATCGGTTTGGCTGAAACAAGAAGAAGAAATGAATCACTTATAAGTTTATCAAGTGGAAATCTGCTGTACACCAATGGAAACAGTGAAAGGAGCGAAGGTGGGGTTGGATTTCTGGTCCATAAAGATATAAAAAAAAAACAACATTTTGGAATTCAAAAGTACATCACCAAGGGTGTCAAGACTAATGCTCAAGATTTCTAAGAGGCACAAGCTAAAGATTATAATGATTTATGCACCAACATCGAGCCATGATGATGAAAGGTTGAAGAAATGTACACCGAAATTGAGAGTCTTCTAGATGAGCAGAAAACCCACTACACTATTATTATGGGGGACTTCAATGCTAAGGTTGAAAAAAAACAAAACAGCGAAGCTGTTTTGTCTTTTTGCAGAATCTCAAGGATTGTCAGTAATGAACACTTTTTTCAAGAAAAGGGTGAACAGAAAGTGGACATGGAAGAGTCCAAATGGATTAACTACTAATGAAATCGACTTCATCCTCACTAACAGAAGATATATCGTGAATGATGTTACTGTCCTGAACACGGTAAATGTTGGAAGTGATTACAGATTGGTAAGATGCACACTTGATATAGATGTAAGAAAACAAAGGAAAAAACTGACTCGAGTAAATAATACAAAGATCTCTGAGATAACAGAAGAGGAGAAAAGGCAGTATGTACTGCTTTTTCTCCTCCTCTAACATAACAAGTTTGAGCTTCTGCAGACTGCTCAGGACCAACATATCGACGAGGAATATTACAACTTTCTGACAGTGATAAAGCCCAAGAAACCTATAGGGAAACAGAAATCCAAAGAAGAAAAAATTAGTCAAGAAACACTTGTCATGATGAACCAAAGACGACAAATGAAGAGCAAGAAAAACACTGACAGGGAGAAAATTGAGTATTCTGAGTTATGCAAAGCCATTAGAAAGAGACTCAGAGAGGACATAAGAAGATTTAACACAAGAAAAGTAGAACAAGCATTAAGGGAAAACAAAGGATTTAAATCAGCAGCCATGAGCAGTAATACAGGAAGACAAATGATACTGAAACTGAAGAATAGCGATGGTGTACTTATAAACAGCAGAGAAGGCATAATTCAAATTGCAGAAGACTACTATAGGGAATTATACAAGGAGCGAGGGAATAATGCCAGCAGTGGGTAGGATGGATCGCAAATTAGCAACACATACCACATACCCGATATTCTTCCTGATGAGGTAGAACATGCATTGAAGAAAATGAAGAATCAGAAAGCCTGGGGGAAGATGAAGTTACTGTAGAGTTGTTAAAATTGGGAGGAAGAGACATAACACAAAAACTGGCAAGGCTTTTCACAAAATGCATTAAAACTATGGATATGATTTCCGGTCAATTGAAGAAGGTCATTAATATATACAAGATGAAATGGGTGGGAGTAAGAACTGAACATTAGGGAACACCAGCATTAATGGAGAAGTTAGAAGACAGAGAGCCGTCTGCCATCACCTGCAGTTGAGTGGTCATAGAGAAAACTGGATACTCCATTACAAAGAACATTGGCAAACCAAAGAATGGAAGCTTATTTAGAAGGCCTTTATGCCAAACATGATCAAAAGCCTTTGACAAGTCAAGAGCAATGTCTTGAGTTTCACCAATCTTTTCTATTAAATTTGTCCATAGATGGGTAACATACACTGCCCCACCATTAATATTCAGACACCAGCCTTTAGACAAAAAAAGAGCTTTATTGTGTCATTTAATATTTAGTGCTGAAACCTTTTGCTTTTATGACGGCCTTCAATCTTCGCTGCATATTATCAACCAGCTTTTTATAAATGTCAAGTGATATATTCCTCCACTCGACCTTTATCGCTGCCACCAGTTCGGCCTTGTACTTTGGACGATCTCGACGTGCACATACGCAACGATCCAATACATCCCAAAGATGCTCCATAGGGTTCAGATCAAGACTCTGGGCTGGCCGATCCAACTTTCCACACCAATTCCTTAAACCACTCTATTATGACCCAAGCAGTATGGCATGGCGCGTTGTCTTATTGATATAGGTATGGGCCTTCCCTGAAGTATTGCCATATTGTTGGAAGTGCATAATTTTCCACAGCATTCATGGTTTTGTCGATAACGACTAATGGACCCAACCAAACCACGAAAGGAGCCCCATACCATGACACTGCCTCCACCAAACTTCATTGTAGAGAGGGTTCTATCAGGAACGAACTGTTCGTTTGGCATTCGCCACACCCAGGAACGGCTATCAGACCAGTAGAGTGCGAAACTCGACTCGTCTGTCTATAGAACTTTTTTTCACTGCTCTACATTCAAGGATTTGCTCTCCTTACACCATGTTAATCGGCGTCTAGCATTTGATGAGGTGATCAATTCTATTAAACTATTGAGGTAATTCTGTAGAACGTGTCATCTTGCATGCCCACTTTTGCAATTGTCTGTTCGAAGCCCAGTGTGCATATTTGCAGCAGGTTCGGTGACGTGTTGCATGCATAGGACCTGTTTCCCCATCCATGGAAGGGAGTCCGGATATTAATGGTAGGGCAGTGTAAGCCAGAATATATCCATTGGAACGACACTGACGGAATCTATACTGGCGATCGTTGATCAGATGAAAGATTTCCAGATAGTTTAAGAGTTGGTGGTTAATTAATTTCTCCATTACTGTACTTTAGAAAGAGTAGAAGTAATCGCAATGGAACGATAATTGGATGGGAGGGATTTGTCACCCTTTTTAGGAACTGGCTGGATATGAGCAAATTTCCAAGAAAGAAAAACACCTTTGGAATAAGAAAGTGAAAAAAGACGACAGAAAACAGGAGTAGATTCAGAGGTACAGGTTTTGAGAACAAGTGGAGAAATACCATCAGGACCTGGAGCTTTCTTATCATCAGATTCATCCAAAATCATTCTGATATCCTTTTGACGGAAGACCACAGGAGGCATTGAATGGAGTGTACTGGGAATGGTTTGAGGTGATTTACCAAGATCGTCAATACACGAGTTGGGAAAAAATTGGATGCTAGCAGGTCAGCTTTATCCTTGGCTGATGTGGCAACAGAACCATCTGGTTTTGTCAGGGGCGGGAGCAGTGAAGGGCAAAAGTTGCGGCCGATAGCCTTGGCAAGATACCAGAATGCTCGGCTACCATTTGGACAAGAAGCAAGCTTTCTACTCTTAGCCTGTTCGAAATCTAGTTTGGACTGAACAATCACTGCTTTACAAAGTATAAATAATACTTAATAATTGTTATTATTACGCAATGTCGCTTGTAAAAAAAGTAGTACTGGAAATATTTTATGATAAAAATTCAGAAAAATTATACGATTTCAAAGAATATAGGCTTAGTGTTTCGTATTAAAAATATTAAGTTGAAAGGGGTTCGCGAGTAAAAAAAAGGTTGGAACCGCTGATCTAGCGTATAGCCACTCACGTCTAAATTTAATAACATCAAAATTTTGCCCGGGCTATTCGGCCTTTTAACTCATTTCTTTAACGTTCAACTCCAACCGGCGATTTCTTAACAGCAATCTCATTAAGCATTAACGTCAAACGCGTGAATTTTTTTTTTTAGGTCCTAGCCACTGAAATCCCAGGAAACTAGATGGCAGGACCTACCAGAGCAATTGGTTGTGATACTGGACACACCCGGCTAGCCTTCACGTGGCGAAGTATGGGCAACGTCGGGCCCCACTAGGGAGGGGCCTAGCGGACAATAAACCGAACAGACAACGGGCACAACACATCGCACTGCACAGACATGGCCCACACACTTTCAAGTCTCTGGCTTGACAGTAGGGCGCCTCCGTAGCCGGGTTGGCAGAAGCAGCAGTGCGTAGCACACGCCTCCGGAAACGGAGGATGCGGAAAGGTCAGGGAATGACCACCGCATATCCCCGGAGCAATATGGTCTTAGTTGCTAATGCTCCTAAAAACCAAATAATAACAACAACAACAGTTTGATAGTCCACTGCCAAGCCAGAGACTTTCTTGACAGTGTACTCCTCGATACAGCGAACACACGCGGAGATGGGAGAAATCCCAGGTGCCGTCTGACACGAACATACCTTACATACAAGTGTGGGATTAACCATTGGAGAAAAAAATGCCAAATTTACATCTGAAAATATCGGTGTAGATACACCATAAATAACTCTTAAGAAACTACGATGGTAGTGTGGGCGGCATCATTTGCTCTGTATCTCATATTGTGCTCTTCCTTCACAACGAAGTGCCATGGTATTGCACTACTTCTAGAGAAAACTATTGTTACTTATTCTCAGGGTACAGTTTCTAGCCACTGTGTGTGCGGTCGCATTTCTACTGTGCTCCGTGTTTTCTTCGCCTCATAGCAGATAGAAAAAGTAGCGGTCGTTCCGGCTTTTATGAGGTGGGAGTAGTCTGATTATACATAGTCAGAATTACTGTTTTGTTTGAAAACTATTTATTTTTGGAACTAATATTTATTAATATCAATAGGGATCAGTAGAAAAGAATAGCGTACTGGTTTATTGTTCTGCATGTGTTTTTTTTTTGGATAATCCTGCAGTTGATTAGTTTTCACTGCAAAGTAATTAGTTTGAGTTTACTGTTATTGTTAGCTGTGTAGTTGGATAATTGAATTTAATAAGAATTATGGAAGGATCAAGTGGAACAGTTAGGAAGCATACAGTGGGATCTGATACAGGGGAAGACGGTTCCCCCCTACTGCCACCTAAAATGCCACAGTCGCGGGAAGAGTTTATAAAATATGGGGAGTTTGTATACTCTCGAGGACGTAGTCAGGATCAGTTTAGAGCTTATGGGAATACGGACATTCAGTTAGCGCATGAAGAGGAAGTTAGTGAACAAGTAGCTGTGAATAATACTGAGGTGCAACTTATACCAAGTCAGGATGTTGAAACTATGACAGATGAGCTATACAATGTACAAGATGTATCGTCAAGATGTGAGGAGATCTCTAAAATGAGGAAAGATATTAGGAGCTTCCTCTTGGCAGACGTTAATAAGGTTACAAAGAAGGCAGGAGACATAATTATGGACAAATGGGCTAAGTTAGAAACAGCGACTACGGCTGTATTAATAGAAAATGAAAAACTTAGAGCTTTAAATGCTGAGATTAGTAAACGGGCGAATTTATTAGAACACTTAATTCAAACATTTTCGTCTGAGCCTTGTAGTAAGACTGAGGCCCACAAAGAAGTAGTGAGTGAAGAGGAGGGTGTAATAGGTAGTCAAGATCACGCGCAAGTGCAGGGGGTGGAAGTAAAGCGTACTTATGCGGAGATAGCGAGTGGTACTCGTCCTAAGGAAGGAATACCCAGGTCTGGGGAAAATCTTATGATTCTTCGAGCTTCTGATAGTAGTGAGCTTAAATCGAGTTCTGAAGTGAAAACTGCTGTGGCAAATGCTTTAAAAAATGAATTTAAGTCAGTGAAAGTCCGAGCTCTGCGGTTGGTGCGAAATAAAGGTGTGTTATTAGAAACAGCTATAAAGACGGATTTGGTGAATATAGCTGCATCGGATTCTTTGGCGTCTGTTGGAATAACAACGGGTGTTCCTAAAAAGGGCAACCCATCTGTGATTATATATGATATTCCTAAGGAGTTAAGTCAGGAAGATATCATTGAAGAATTATACTGTAAGAATTTGGAAGAATGCGGGATCACGTTTGAGGAAGTTAAGAAAGACATAAGTTTTAGGTTTACGACCAAGTCTAGAAGTACAGCTTTTGTACATTGGGTTATTACTCTCTCCCCAAGGTTATATAAGCTTATATCCACATTGGATCGTTTATACTTGGCAGTAAGTGCGCATAGGCACCGCCCCTTTACTATAGTTTCCAGATGCTTTTTATGTCTTGGATATGGACACGTTACGAAATATTGTACTCACAGCTCCCCTACTTATGGTCATTGTGCATGAGGGGGGCATGTATATGCTGAATGCCCAAACAAAGATCAGGAGCCAAGCTGTGTTAACTGCAAGCGCCGTAAGCGGGATTTTTGCCATTCAGTAAGGGACGTTAGATGTCCAGAATATCAAAGAGCACTGGAAATGGTATGAACTCGGACTGCTAATGAATAGTTGTAATGAACGAAGAGAAAGGGGGTTGGAAGAAGATCCTGAGTTAACTGAAGTTTTTTATTCTACAGGAATTAAAATAATGCAGATTAATGGACAACGATCGAGATTGGTAGCGGACGAGATTAGGAAGATTAGTGAGGATTTTCAAATTGATTTGGTGGCAATACAGGAACCTTATTGGGCTAGAGTTCCAGGTGAGCAAACATCTAGAATATTTGGTTATCCTTTAACGTCACGAATAATACAACCGGTGCAGGAAGAGCCTAAAACTGGAATTGTGGTCAATAATAGAGATCTAGACGTAGTGGTTGTTCATAGGTTATGCAACCAGTTCGCTACATGTGTTATGGTGGCCTCGGCAAATGTTCAATTCTATTTTATATCTCTGTATTGTGCTCCTTCAATGGACTTTAATAATTGCGTGAATTATTTAGAGTATGTGTTGCTCATTTTAAGGCCTAAACAAGTGATTATTTCGACAGACGCTAACGCAAAGTCTCCGTTGTGGTATAGTGCAACATCTGACATGAGAGGTTTATTGCTGGAAGAGTTTTTATCGAGCCATAATTTATTTGTAATGAACAAGTCAAATCAACTGTCTACTTTCTGTGGACCAATGGGTGAATCTAATATTGATTTAACTATAACAACTTCTGGTATTAGACATTGTATTTGTAACTGGAAGGTAATGCCTGATTGGACATCAAGTGATCATCGAGCCATATTGTTTTATGTGACGAATGTGCCGGATTTAATTGGTACTCAAGATCGGATACCGCAAATTGTACGGTTTTCATTGAAATCGTTTGATTGGTCCATGTATGAAGCTTCTGTTCTTCGGGACTTTTCCTCGGATAAACAACAACAGATAGTTCGTGAATCTGCAATATATTTAGCTAATACTATAGAGGATTCAATAGTAAGAGCGGCATATAAGTCAGGTAGGAAGAAGGTAATAAAACTAAAATCCTGCCCATGGTGGACAAACGAACTGACTGTCTTACGACGGGCTGTATATCGAGCTAGGAGACAGTACCAGCGGCATCGGAACTGGGGTCATTCTGAGGTAGTTAGATTGCATGAAAATTACGTATCTCTTAAGAATAATTACAAGAGAACCATGGCAACTCGGAAGAGAGAAACCTGGCGATTGTTTGTGAAAGAATCGGGGAGAAATGATCCCTGGGGTTTGCTATATAAGTTGTCAAGAGATAAACTGAGAAGTTTGGAGGTATTTAATACAATTCAAGAGGATTCTACTGAGACTATTGGCTGGGAGGATTCAGTAGATGCAATATTAACTAGGCTGTTCCCGGTTGACGATCCCATCTTAGACTCACAGTGCCAATCCGAACTGCGGAGAAAAAATCAGTATTATGTAGCTAGAGGTAATACCATGGCGTTTACAATAGATGAACTGGCAGGGGTGTTAAAGAAACTTAATTTTGCAAAATGTCCAGGAATAGATTTGATTGAGAATGCATTTATAATGAGGTTTTTTAAGTTGATACCTAACATGTTACTTTTGTTATATAATAAGTGCTTAGAGGAAGGACTGTTTCCATTGAAATGGAAGATTGCTTTATTGAGGCTAATTAGGAAGCCTGGGAAACCTTTAATTGAGCCTAAGTCGTACCGTCCAATTGCTTTGTTGGCTAATCTGGGGAAAGTGTTAGAGAGGTTAATGGCAATACGTTTACAAGAATTGTTAGAACGCCATGACATGATTACACCTAATCAGTATGGTTTTACACCGGGGAAATCGTGCGAGGATGCTCTTCTGGACTTTCATACATACATTTCAAACTCTGATTCAAAATATGAACTTGCTATATATATAGATTTTGAAGGTGCGTTCGACTCAGTATGGTGGGAGGCAGCTCTTTCTCAACTGTGTCGTGCTGAGTGTTCTAAGCAGTTATGCAGTCTGTTCAGGAGTTGTTTTTCTGAGAGATATGTGACTGTAAGGTCTAAACATTTTCTCCTTCAAAGACAAATCACGCGAGGTTGCCCTCAGGGCTCTGTATTAGGTCCTTCCATTTGGAATTTGGTGCTACAGAACTGGCTGGTTCGACCACAAGTAAATTGTCACGTGATAGCTTTTGCTGATGATGTCACATTAATTGTGACAGGTCGATCACGACACGATTTGGAGCAAAATGCAAACCGTGTAATAAATGATATTAATACCTGGGCACAAGGATTTAAGCTTACCATTAGCCCCCAGAAGACCAAAATGATGCTTTTTAAAACAAAACTTGATTTGGGACGACCGCCACAAATAAAATTAGATGGGAGACAGTTGACTATGGTTTCTGAAACTAAATACTTGGGGCTCATTATTGATCACAAGTTGTCTTATTATGCGCATATAACACATCTACATAGCAAGATCAGGAAATTTGCCGGTTATATTATAAGAGTATCAAGAGGAGATTGGGGAGTGTCCAATAAAACTTTATTTTTATATTATAAGGTGGTGTTTCTGCCTATGGTTACATATGCAGCGGGAGTTTGGTCTCACAGAGTGGGTCTTGTTAGATTTCAGGCTAAATTAAACTCAATGCAAAGAACTATGCTTCTCAGTATATTAAGGGTATGTAGAACTGTAGCTACGACTGCACTTCAAGTGATGGCTGGGGCAGTCCCTTTGGATTTGTTCGTGGCTTATCGAGGTCTGTGCTATGGCATTAAGAAGAAAATATCTACTAGACTTGTTGGTATAGAAGTTGACATAAATTCTGACATTAAGAGGGAGAAGAGAAGATGTTTAAACGAGATTGTTAACTTGTGGCAAACAAGATGGGACACTGTATCTTCTGGTCGAGTGACAAAGAAATTTATTCCTGATGTTACCTTTTTAAGTGACAGAACAGTTCGAAGCTGGTTTACACCAAGTTTACAAACATCATTTTTAGTAACAGGTCACGGCTCGATGAAAGCGAAATTATTTCAGTTGGGACTTTCGGATACAGATCTCTGTTTTTGTGGTGAGGTTGAAAGTTGGCACCATATATTATATGTGTGTACAATTTATGATAATGTCAGGGAAATCATTGCTGAGAATGAGTTAGGTCGGGAGGAGGTGTTCTTATCTAATAGGAGTGTATTTCAATTATTCCAGGATTTTGCAAAGGGAGCCTTTGAACTGAGGAAACGCCTGTTAAACACTTGAACCAAAATAGTGTGTTGAAAACATTACCGAAGTGTGTTCAGAATGCCCAAGAGACTAATGGTGGTGATGATGAGGAGGATTTTTTTTTTTTTATTATTATTATTTATTTATTTATTTAATTTATTATTATTTTATTTTATTTATTTATTTATTTTTTATTTTATTTTATTTTTTTTATTTTTATTATTATTTTTTATTTATTTTATTTATTTATTTTCTTTTTATATATATATATATATTTTTTTTTTTTTTTTTTTTAAAGCTCTGGATTGGGCCCCCAGAGGATTTTTTTTTTTTTTTTTTTTTTAAAGCTCTGGATTGGGCCCCCAGAGGATTTTTTTTTTTTTTTTTTTTTTTTAGGTGTTGTTGTCTCATAACCTGAGACCTTATGCGTCCCATCTACTGGAACTGGCCCACCTTCCCGTGGTGTGGACGAGTATCTAGAAGCAGCCTTCCTGGTGATAGCTGCTTCTCGGTAGCCAAGAGGTCAACATAACATGCATTAAACTACACGAACATTGCACTATATTACACGCTGGCCTGTTTTGCAGAGTCTGTTCAACGTACAAAGAAACGAGGTGGATTTGAACGGACGTTCTAGGAGCCACCCTACCTATACACACACATGTCCACATGTTACTTATTCTCAATGAGTCCCACCACCCAGATGACACCGTTTGAAACCTAATAGCGTATCATCGGTGGGTGGGTGGGTGGGCAGGTACCCTGGTATTTCAGACATGACAACCCAGTTGTGAAGATAATCACACAATATGAGAGATGCCAAAAGGTTTGTACGATGATATTTGAAAATAACTAAATGCTATTTTTAACTAAATGATAAACCAATAGCTTTGAAACGGTGCCGTCTGGGTGGTGGTGGTACTCACTGAGAATAAGTAACAATAGTTTTCTCTATTAGTGAAGCGTTACTTATTCGAGGTAGTGCAATACCATGGCAACTAGTTTTGAAGGAAGAGCACAATATGAGATGCAGAGCAAATGATGCTTACTACAACAACTACCATCGTAGTTTCTGAAGAGTTGTCTGTGGTGTATCTAGCATTGTCGCTGTTGTGGGTATTATTGCATCAGGCAAGCTTCTAACCAATCACTGCCTGCAATAAACATATTAACTATCTACACCGATATTATATAGATATTTAACTCTTAACGTATTATGCCTTGTGCATTTAGTTATTTTCAAATATGGAAATATATACGCAACGGTATGTTAATCAAGTTAAATCATTCTCCAGGGAGCGGTCCTTTTACTGTGCTTGAGTCATCTGAGCAGGCGCAGAAAGTTGGAGCAATGTAGTGAGGGAACCATGGCAGCGATGGGCAGGTCCTCGGGAGCAAATTCTAATGTCCTGTGACGTGGTCCTTAGAAGGAAGTCGATGGAGTAAGTTCTGCCTATATTTTTTTATCGACTGCGAACTTGTAGAGGTCGGCGTCCAAGGAGTGTATGAACTGCAGCATTTTCACGGGTGGCCCGAAGGACAGGATTGGCCGTGGTAGTGGGATTCACCATCTACAGTTAGCCCCCAGAAGTCTGGCTCGAAATAATGCCAACCATCATTTTCACAGCAAAGACGAGTGGTCCTTGGTGCCGGGGGAACCCAATTACACTAACTCAATAATTAACACAGATTAACAGCTGCCCACTGATGATCTTTCTCTTGATACTTTATCCTACCTCTCTCTCTATTCTACAATTAAACCAAACATACCTTCCTTTCGACGTACAGTAAATTGCTATAATCCTCAATAAAATCAATCGAACAAATGTCCTGGCGATAATAATAATTAGGGGACTCTGCTCGCTTCGTTCGCCAACCCCCACTGATGCAGACTGGAAGGAGAAAACGTTGGAGTCTCCATCAGGCCTTTTCACTCTTTTAGCTCGTTCCATCAACGCTTCTGCGTCGTCATAAACGTAGATTTGGCCGAATTGTGGAACGTCTCTAACGGACATTCAACTCGTCGTTCCTTTTACGATGGCACATCTTCGTATTCGCATCGTATAAGGGCCGCCGACAGCTTGAAAGTCCGTATTTGTTTTTGGCATTAAAAGCCGTGAAGATTGTTGTAGACTGGAACGCTTTCTCGGAAGTGTCTCCAAGAAAACGTTCGGAAGTTGTTTTGTACATTTCTTTACAGAAGACTTCGTAAAGCATCGCTACTTATAACGGCATTGTGAACATTTTACAATTAAATGACGAGAGAAAAGAAAATGGCGTAGCCGAGAGCAGTAGCACGAGCTCTTTGAATGGACCGGGGTTCTAGCCAGTGATGACTGCTAAATACGATTAACAATTTGTATCGATGACTTTTTGTGAACTCCACTGACCCGGTGGTCGTGCCGGTGTATAAACGAGAACATTTTTTAAATGATGAGACGTCTGCACAGCGCGGAAATTTACAAACTATTTCCTTTAACACGTGTACATTATTTCCACGGTGGTGGTGATGATTTCCTCAGTGTTTTTAAGACCCGGAAGTTGAGTAATTTGAATGAGACATCCCTGCTGAAGTGTTCAATTAGTAGTTTCTCGCATCTGTTTAGTGAAGTGGTAATTTTGATCTTTGCAGGAACATTGTTCCAGGTTTTAGCGCCTCTGTATTTTATATTTTTCTGACCTAGGCTTTTCTGAAAAGAAGGAACCACCAGGTTTGCTTCATTTCTTAGATCGTACGATATTTCTTCTTCTATGGCTATGAAAATGGATCTGAAGGGGGGGGGAGTCTGGTGTCTTCAAAGCATTGTAAACGTTGATAAATATAAACATATTTATCAATCATTTACATAACCTAAGACCTAAATTTCTTATATTATTCGGCGATGTTCAACTAACGGCACGTTTTCAAAACCATGGAAACATGCAAGGTTTACGTTAACCAGGAAAACCTCTAAACCAAGGGTGGCTGCAAAGTTCGTTAGTTGTCTGACGGCGCCAGGGGTTTCCCCCATCTCCGCTTTGCGAATCTGTGTAGTCTAGAAATTTAAAAAGTGTGTGGAGAGTGGAAGGATGCGTAGTGCTGTGTACCGTTGAACTAAGGGTGCCTACAGTGGTCTCAGACAGTTTTTAAATGGTGCGCAGTGGAACCAATAACAAATTGTAAATGGGAAGCATTCGGCTTATTCTGTATAATCAAGTCGCAGAGGAGGTTGAGCAAGGTGAGGCAGATTATTTATGAGAAGTCTCTGGCAAAAAATGTAAAGAAAAACAGCAAACACTTGTACGCTAATGTTCACAGTAGAAGGAAGGGATTGAATCACATTGGGCCACTTACTGTCAGTGGGTTAACTGTTGACGACCTTGCTCAGGTTCCGGACAAATTGAATAGGTATTTCGCATTTGCATCCGCACACGAGGAATCCTTTAGGGAAGGGGATGCCAGAAGTTTATCAAACTGTAACTAGAAGCTAAATGACTTCGTGATAACTGAAAGGAAAATGGAGGAGAAATTGTTGAAGTTAAACTTAAGAAAGGAACTGGTGTGGATGGGATCTATCCAGTTGTACTAAAGGAAGCAGCAAAGGAAGTAAGCAAACCCTTAGCTATAATTGTGAGAATATCCTTGGATTCAGAGAAGACCCCCACAGACTGGATATGTGAAAATGTATCCCCAATTCACAAAGGGGGATCAAAGGTGACATGAGTAATTACAGAACTATCAGCGACAAGTTTGTGCAATAGCAGCGTATTAGTACGCAGCAAAATCTAAAATAGTTAAAAACGGCATCGTTTTAGTTATATCTCATATTGAGATACAATTAAATCTTAATATGAGATATGACAAATCTCATATTGAGATTTAACACAACGAGTTGCCATGATATTCAACTACCTCGAATAAGTAGCGTTTCACCAATGGAGAAGACTATTGTTACTCAGCGGATACCACCGCCCAGACGGCACGGTGGTATCCGCTGAGTAACAATATTCAGGGCTATTTGGCCCATCTTCGGGGGGGTGAGCAGGGACTCTGGTGATGCAGGTACCAGGATACCTACTAACCCACCGAAGATGGCCCAAATAGCCCTGAAACGGTGCCGTCCGGGTGGTGATATCCGCTCAGAATAAGTAACAATAGTCTTCTCCATTGGAGAAGCGCTACTTATTCGAGGTGGCTGAATGTCATGGCAACTCGTTGTGTTAAATCTCAATATGAGATTTGTCATATCTCATATTAAGATTTAATTGTATCTCAATATGAGATATAATTAAAACGATGCCGTTTTTAGCTATTTTAGAGTCGCACAAACTTGTACGTTGTTAAATTTTTACGCAGCTTGAGGCTTAAGCCCTAAAAGCGTTTTTTAACTGTTAGCTTAACTTCTGTTCAGGGAAATAACGGAGTCACTGGTGTTTTATGTTTAAGTTTTCAGATGATACGAAGGGTGGTAGGTTGGTGAAGGACAGGGAAATGATGGCGCTACTGAAACTGATCTAGGAAAATTGGGTCGATGTGCTGAGAAATGGAAGTTGAAGTTTAACATTGACAAAGCGTAGTTCAGAATGAAAAAGACCTGGAGTAATTGTGAATTCACTGAACAGGGCACTGAAATTCTCTGAGCAGTGCAAACATGCTTCCAGCACAACTCCTAGAATGATATACAAAAACTTTGTTAGCAGGGATAAGGTGATTATCCGTTTACATAAGGCCATAGATAAGGCTGCATCTTGAGTACTGCATACAAGTCTGGAGATGCTGCTACCTAGAAAGTTCTGGAAATTGCAGGGTCTGGAGACAAGACACCTGAGGGGGAGATCTGATTGAGGTGTTTAAAGCCTTGAATATGATAAAGGAACATGATAAAGGAACGTGATAAGGGGACATGATAAAGGAACTGTATTAACCACAAAGGCTCAATAAATACTGCTTCCAATAGAACACAACAACCAACCTGCTAATTTAGAGCATAACTACTGCTACCCACCAACAAAATAATAGCCTACTGACAAACCCAGATTACATTGTTAGGTAACTGGTGCTCTGACTAAGCCCACGCCCAGTAATCAGGGATCATGACATACAATCATAGAGACTGGATAAATGAAGGGGTTATTATTTGCATAACCTTGACTGCCCTGCAGTCAATGCCAGGGCTTGAATGGGCTGGTGTTGCTCAGAGCTACAATACAGATTGCCTATAAGAAATGACCAGGGAACAAGGCAAACTATAACTTGGACCACATTGGCTGGCCTTGTTGTGTTTGGGCAGCATTGGACTGAGGAGTACACTGTGTGGGATATGGGTGATGGCTGGAGTATCAAAAGTACTCTAAAGTACCTGATGACCACAAAACAATGGTGAGAGGTTAAGGTACACAGCTACTATCCACAACCCAAGTTCACTCTTGCTGGGATATTCAACCAAACAACATGCGAAGAACGGTGTATCCACCAATGACACCCCAGGAAGAATGAGACAGGAAGACAAGGAGAAAGGAATTGGACTAATAGTGAATAGTGTTTAGTGACTAATTCTTTCATAATTTATTGTGACATTACTATTATTGTGTTGTGACATTAACATCCTTACTCTCCCTCCAGCCTAGGACAGGATTGGGCCCTGCAAGGCTGGTTGAGAGATGAACTCTGGAACTTACTGAAAATGACAATTACAAACAGCCATAGGAGTGTCCCCACGCCGGTCAGGATTGGGCCCTGCGGGTGTTGGGGACAAGAGAATTGCATAAATTGCTGAACCCATTAATGACAATTGTACCATCAATGTATTAAAGAATGAATAAAGAGCTTTTCCTTTTAACAGGGTGCTCCCACACTGGTCAGGATTGGGCCCTGCGAGTGTTGAGAGCACGGGCGAGTGTTAAAGGTAAGTGACATCTTTACAAGTTATGTACTACCGTTAATAGATTATTCTGTGTTTGGTCTATTCAAGACCTTGTTAGTTGGCCCTCTGGGCTCAAAGACGATAGTAGAACCTGGCTGCCTCCTCGTGGCTAGGGACGGGGGCGGGGGGGGGGCTGGGACTATTTTCCGCGGCCCCCTGCTGCTAAATGCCAGAAGCCAGCCACAAACAACACACACAACATACTACACACACTAAGACAGTGATAAAATGTAACTTGGTTAAACTGTAAATCTGATAACTACTAGCCGTTCTGTCCTTGTTGTACTTAATTAACTCTAAACTAACCGCTTAAATACTACGAAGAGGTAACTAGTAACTTAAAAATAGAACAAAAGGTAGTGGGAAGGAAGGAGGGACGGTACTAACTGAATTTCACGTTGGCTGCGGATATTCCAGCGCTGGAATATATGCAGCCAACCAGCAGCTTCGTATGTAAGTTGATTATCTTTTTTCTCATTTTTTACTTACTTAAGTCCATTAACTATAGATTAATTATTATTTTCAAAATTCAAAAACTTCTTTTCTTTTATTATTAGAGAAAAAATTCTAGCTGGCTTTAATAATCGCTTAATAAACGGCGGACATAGGGGTAACCCTGGAAACCGCCAGTAACGTACAAAATTACTTTGCAGACTTTGCAGTCCTGCATGCCAGTCTGCGTGGGTAGCACAGTGGTATCGTCACCGTCCTCCCCCACACCGGGTGGAAAAGGCCCGGGTTCGAATCCCGTCGATGACGCGAGGAACTTTAATGGGCTTTTTTCACTCCGTGGCTGAGTTAGTCGGTCTTAGGCGTAGATAGCAAGGTTTTTTCCCCCAGAAACTGGGGTTTTTTCGTCCAGCAAAACAGGCAAATCGACCAGAGAACACACGCAATTTACAGACACGAATACGGGTTAATGTAATCATTTACGGGTAACCCTAATATAGTAATTTTTTTAATAAGTCCTGCATGCCACTTGAGAATGAAGAGACTCTGTTAGAGATGAGTCATTAATTAACGTAATTGCCTTCTTTGAATGGAATCTAGAAGCCTGAGAGAGGTTTTGGGGGCACCGCCACAGATGTGGGAACAATGTTCCATGGCAGGGCGGATTTGCGATTTGTACAGAGTGAGCAGCTGTTTGGAAGAAAAGTAACGCCGAGAGCGAAAGAGAAAACCAAGTTTTTTAGATGCAAGGGAAGCAATATTTGTAATGTGCTTGTGCCAAGAGAGATTAGAAGTCAGCGTAATCCCCAAAAGAGATATATCATTTTGCCTAGAAATCGGAGTGTCACTAAAGATAAGCATAGGAGCAGAAGAATCCTTTTTGCGAGATATAAGAGAAGATTGAGTTTTAGAAGGGTTGAAATCAACTAAGTTATCTTTGCCCCACTGGAGAATTACCTGAAGATCGGCATTTAAGGAATTGGCAGCAGATTTTCGAGAACTTGAAGCTGATTGAGCTGGACAAGGTTTCTCAAAATGGAAAGTGGAATGCAATGTGCTATCATCAGTAAAACTATGGACAGGATTTCCAGTCAATGGAAGAAGGTCATTGATATACAAGAGGAAAAGAGTGGGGGAAAGAACTGAACCTTGGGGGACACCGGCATTAGTGGAGAAGTTAGAAGACAGAGAGCCATCTACCATCACCCTCAGTGAGCGATCAGAGAGAAAACTGGATAACCAATTACTAAAAACAGTTGGCAAACCATAATATGGAAGCTTGTTTAGAAGACCTTTATGCCAAACACGATCAAAAGCCTTTGAGATGTCAAGAGCAACTATTTACTTGTGTTTCCCCGAACCTTTCCATTGAATTAGTCCATAAATGGGTAACATAAGCCAGAATATCACCCGTGGATCGACAGTGATGACCGTACTGACGATCGTTGATCAGACGGAAGGTTTCTAGGTAGTTTAAGAGTTGGCGGTTAATTCATTCCTCTATTACTTTTGAAAGAGTAAAAGTAATTACAAGATGTCTAACATGTTAATAATTAAACATTTTAGCGAAAAGATCCCACCAGTTAGCTGCAACTTTACGCAACGTAACCTCTACCAACTGTGTCCCAGTTATCACAGTTGGGACTTAATTGAATGCCGCTCGGTCAGAAAATTCACACAATTGTAGTTTCCATAACTTCATGCCATAACACCAGGGGACGCCACAAAAATTTGGAAAGTTAAGTACTGTAATTCAATTCTGTATCCCTGAAAGCAGATGAGATTTATAAACCCCTTAACTGTGTGGATCTAACATGAAACGTATGGGCCAAAAAGTAAAAACTCCGGCTCCGTTTTCACACTAAACAACATCCCGAATGAGGTGAAAGGCAATAATAATACTCAACTAAAGAAAATATACGTACGAACATTGTTTATACAAAATGTACACAACTCACGACAATTAATTATACATTTTTAAAACTTATTTCGTATTGAGAGATTCGTACAACAACATTTTGTCAAACTACAAAAGTACCCCACCTTGGAATCAGTGCTAATAATTGCTTTCTTTTATTGAAAACGTCAGCAGCAAACTCCTGCGATGCTACCAAACTCTTTATCAATGTAGGAATGTTATCTTCCTTCAGAACAGAAACACTTCTGGAACATTCTGGATCAGGAACATTTTGTGTTCCCTGTGTGACGGTTAAGTAAGAAGCCTTTCTTTAGTTTTTAAAGCATTCCGTATACAGGAATGTTATCTTCCTTCAGAACAGATGCCACACGATGTCCGCAGGTAAGATTCCAGCGAAACCCGAAGGGCGTTGTTAGACGCAGTTCTGGAAGTTTTCTTTGAAAATTTCCCACTTAAACGAGGTAAAAAAAAAGTAAATATATTTTAGAAATTTTGAAGAAATGTTTTTGCGTAAATGGAAACAAAATTCTCTAAGAAATGTAATCGAGAAAAAAAAATGAAACAGAGTTTAACTTCTGTCACGCCGATTGTAATAAAAATATCAAAAAGAACATTATAAGGTTCTAGAAAAGAAATTGCACGCGAATGCGGAAGAAAAGTACAAACAACTTATTTGAATAGAAATACTTGGAATTTGAAATAATTTGAATAGAAACTTCTTAGATATAAGAATTCTTACGTATCTATTTAACGAGTCTTAAAGGGGAAAAAAAATATGCGAAAAAATAAAGCATATTTCAGAATTAGCCAAGGTGGGATATTTATCGAAAAGTATGTGAAGAACGCGTAAAAAATCATCTCATTAACGAGTGTAATTAGACGTAATTGCGACTGGGGGTTGAAAGTTCGCGACTACTCTTTTATGCAATCGAACAAAAATGAAATCAACGCGCAATCAATATTCGAATGAAATTTATAGGATTTACAAATTTAAATAGAGAAAATTTAATTAATATTATATCGCGTAAACGAGACTTAATGAGAAATAACAAAGCTCGATATATTCTTGAAAATAAAAGTAAAGAGCAGAATTACTGCACGAAAAGTTATTTCGTAGTTAAGCAAGAGTAAAAAAGAGAAGGTTTAATGGAATTTATAATGAATGCTATTCAAAACGAAAAATGTGACGAGAAAGAGAAATATTTGCTGGAACAATTGGTACGCTGGACGCTAGTGAATTATTTCCTTAAAGAAAATAAGAAAAAGATTTACACGATTCGTGAAATGAGGAACATTTCATAGTCCTAATAAAGGGGAGGAACACGATGAAAGTTTAACTCAGAGTGCTTCGGTTCATAATTTTAATGAAATTCAAGAAGTAGAATCGGCTAAGATTAAAAGCTTATTAGAAATTCAAAAGTTGAATTAGATCGTATAATATTCTTATAAAAGATATCATCTTTCTATAGATTAAAATAGTTTTCCTCCTAGTGATATTTATTCAGCCAATGAGAGAAGAGGGATGCGGGTTACGTAACAGAAGCTTGTTTTAGTGTGGTAATGCCAGATAAACTTCGTGCATCCGCTTTCTTTATCTGGCATCACCACGCGGTGCCGTTCTTCATTTCCGTATGTAACGTGTTTATATTTCATAGCGCAAGTGCTGTAGTCGTAAAATTAGAGGAAGGTATACTCTGCGAATGCTAGGTATGCAGAGACTATACTCTGCTTATTAAGCGAATTCCAGAGAGTATACCGGTGTGTATATATATAGAAGGTATACGCTATTCACCTAAAAAAATCCAGAGGGTATACCCGCGTTATATCCTCCTGTGGGGGGCGGGGTAACGTTTATTACTTATGGGGTTATTTTTTTGTATCTTTTCCTTTTGTATTAATGTATATCCCCGTAGTCCAATCCTCCCACTTAGCATCTGACTTGTTTGTTCTCAGAAGATTACCTGACTCGTAGGGGACCTTTATTATTTTAAGTATTTCTCCACAGGATTGGCTGAGTTTCGGAATGACAGACTCCAACACTTGAATGTAAAATAAAACAATGTTTATTAACATATCATACAGAAATTAGCAATAGTATTTGGCCAAACTATATTTGGCTGGTGACTTGTTAATTCATTAACCTTTATATGTGTAAATATCTTGTTCAAACTCAATTGTCTCATCATCAGATATTCTATTCTAATACACATTATTATTCATTATGACATGGTGTCTCTTCATGTTCTTTACAGGGACTTCAATAGGTCGTGTCATACACCTTACATAGATTCTTCCCACTCTTCTTCTGAACAGTCTGTATAATAAACCAACAACTACCAGCCAATGAACTGGCTCACAAAAACCTTCAGAGTTCGTGTCTCAATTTGTAAAAAAAAATTGCATTTATTCAATTAGACACCCTTTCTGCAATCAGGTCAACAGGAAATATTAATCAATTCAATTTAACATTACCCTTCTGAACAGTTAATCCTCTATACCTTTATATATCACTTATTAATTAGCCCCTACTTAAATCAGAAATACTCTCCACAAATCAACTCATAATAAATTGAAATTTCAACCTTTAATTTCATATATATTATAAAAACCTTTCTCAACTTTAAACAATTCTCAGTTATCTATTATAATCTCTCCTTCCAGCAAGCATTAATATGAGGAGCTTCACTTCAAATTATAGGCTGCGTCCGTCTTAAATACATTACCCGTTTATTCATATATTCATTACTTAAATATACACATTTTTCTCCTAAAGTCCTCTCCTTAATAAATTAAGTACACCTATTTCGGTAAACTCTCTAGGACTTACGTGTTTGGCCTGGAACTTTCCTCTCTGCTCGGCATCCTTTCATATCGGTCATTCAGGTACTGGAATGCGGGGGCGCTCATTTGGGGATCTCGGTGATTTATGGTGTTTCCCTACCGGATACTGCACAGCTGGGATCAATCAGTGTTGCATACTCTTTACAGGTCAGCATTTCTTCTTCCGTGGATAGAGGAGTTGTCTAGTAGGTCAATGGTTCGACCACTCATTCGACTGGCTTTGCCTACATAATTTTCAGGATGTGATTCTTCCTTGCTACGGCTTCCATGCTTACAGGTGAACATTCCTACGGGCTGTCGGGATACGCAGAATTTCTATCATTGCTTCCATCTACCTCAGGGCTGCAGCTATCACCCAAATTAGACTACTGCTCTGCTTTGTATCGTTCTCCAACTCATTCAAATCATTCTCCAGACCGCTTCGAGAACTTCTTCCGACTCCTCCGAAAACTTCTTCCGAATCTCACGAAAACTTTTCCAGAATGCCCCGAAAACTTCCCTCTCAATGCCACGAAAACTTCTTCCTAATCTCCCTCTCAAAATTCCCTCCACTTTCTTCCTGGCCAATAGGAGATCTGCGCATCCCTTTTCCTGTGCTCTCATTTGTCTCCTCTCATCTTCCGTGGGCGGGTCTTCTTCCCAACTTCCGTGGCCTAGAATATACGAGAACCATCTAGAACGAGAGGCGGAAGTTCAGGTTAACTGAGAAACGTCACAGCTCTTCCCGTGACCTCACGCGCGCACACCTGGTGACGTCGCCCACCTCTAATGGCGTTTCACCGTGAAATTTCTAAGAGAGCCAACTTAAGTGCTCTTGGCCCTTACTATGGTGCATCTGCCTCTGTCTTAATGGGGATTTGTCACGGTTATTTACTTTTACTGACTCGTCAAAGAATTTCCATACAAACAAACTACAACTAAACAGGGAGTGACTGGAAGGTATTTTTGAATTCCAGAGCTTCTTAACCCATGTTGTTTTTATCAGAAAACCACTATTCGTATTACAGTTAAATTCTCATAATATTTAACAATTTTTATTAATTAATGTAAGGACGGGTCCTTACACTCCACTACAGCCCTGTTCATAGCAGAGGAAGGGACACACGCAGTGTCGAAATCTTGTGTATTTTATTTTATCAAAAGAAGCAAGCAGAGGGCGAAGCTTCTTACTTATTATTAAAGAAATAAAACATCACGGAAATGTTATATTTTTGGGGCGGTGTATAGTACGTAACCACAAGTAGTAACACATCTTTCTTCTCTGCGCACTTAACGGCCTGAAAGCAACGCTGCTTTTGGGCGACCGCTTGTCAATATATCTGAAGTTCGGCGATCGCTCCGCCCTGACCCGTTCACATTCGCCGCAAGGTGGAGGAGGATGTTCTTCTCCTTGAGAATCTTTCAGGTGACGTCCTCACTTTCATCGGAAAATGCCACCACTCTCAACCCTTGGCATGTAAGGGCGCCTTCGCATTGGCCAAGGAGCGAGCGATGAGTTGCGAATTCTGAAAAACTTTGGAAATAGGTTAAGGATTTGTGTATTAAGCAATTTGCAACGAACGGAAATCTGTTACGTATTTATTCTGATCTATATTTTTCGCACGCCCCAACCGCCTTATAATATTAAACGTGGCTGCTTCAAAGAACTCTAAATTTTAAGTTCAAAGAATTGAACTTAAAATTTAATTTCATTAAAATTACAGAAATAGAATATGCAAATTTATCTCAGAATTAAATTTATGAATTCGGGGCTAGCAGAAACAATGTTCAGAGAAAACGATCCTAAACACATTCGGAGGTTGGCTCCCCACCACACTCTTTCCAATACACTACCCCATACACTCTAATGCATTAGGGGCTTAAGCCTCAAGCTGCGAAAGAGATTAGACTATGTGTATTAGTGCAAATGCATCATTTATACACGGCTAATTATAGATTAGCAAATTTGCAATAGCGGCATCGTTTAAGTTACATCTCATATTGTGCTCTGCCTTCACGATCAGTTGCCATGATATTGCACTACTTCGAATAAGTAACGCTTCACCCGAAGGAAAAGACTGTTGTTACTTATTCTCAGTGGATACCACCACCCAGACGGCACCGTTTTTGAAAATAGTATTGAATAAAGATGTCTGTTATCCTCAATATCCCTATTAGACTGAGCTAGAAAAAAGAGGTACGAAAGTGAGAGTAAGAGAGGGAGAGGAAAAGATGCCATAGAAGAATGAAAGGGATTTTTTAGTTGTGATTCAAAACTCCATGCCCCGAATGGGCAATGCGTCTCCGTGACGGGGACAATTATTACCCAATCGAAGTCCTACAAGGATGGTTAAATTGATCTCCCGGTGCCGTTTCTGGCTATTTGGCCTTCATCCGTGGGTACGTAGGCTTGCTGGTTAGACCAGACATGTTTTCCAGTTTCCAGATATTTATTTGGAATTTACCTTCAGGGATCCTATATGGATCCTGCTTTGGGACTACCTAGCGGCCTGTATGGCTGAAAAGAAAAAAAAAAAAAAACTCCCTGTAATGAGCAGACAGGGACAGACACCCTTATCCGCTCATATCTTTACACCTCAACCCGATTGGGCTGCTCAATCTCCCACTGACACACTCTGAGGAAGGCCCAGTCCATGTGACCACCTGTTTGGCGGCCACCTGGAGTTGGCTTGCCCTACATGGGTTCTAGAGTCATCCCCTTCTTCCACACTCCTCTTACTTCATGCAGCCTTCAAAGCCTCGGCTGCCATTCATCTGAGAGAGAGACCAAATGCCTGCAACTGACTTCGTCCCTTTCCTCTAATAACTAAACTAATCTGTTTGGTACATACGCTTCCCTAGCCTAGACTGATCATTACCCTCTAAGCTGCACACATATGTTGTCATCTATTAGCCAACATAAAGGTGTGGGGAAGCACCATAATTGTAAGAATCTTTGCTTACCAAGTTGTAGTAATTCTAGTAACAAAAATCTTCTTATTGCACCATGCATCAGTCGAAGGGTGCATTTTGACACCTCCTGGGCAGAACCGCCTTCTTTTTTTTTCCTGATGTTCCAAGCCTGATATTTACCTTCATTTAAGAGGTACATCAGGATGCGCGTCGCTCTGGAAATCGGGGCCGGGAACAGTAAGAATAGTAGTTGTTCCCTGATCAAGCGTAGTATTCCCATTGTTTTGTGTACATTAAGCCAGATGCGCTGAATAACCGGACAAGAGAAGAATGCATGTTTCACACGCCTTACAGTAAAAACACTCAACATTCATGTGCCCTCGAAATTTGGCTTTGTTCTTCTCCACTGGCAGGTGTCCGTGTATTATTCTCCATGCCAGGTCTTTCCGTGACTCATAACCTATATGATGGTGTAGGTTGCCCAACATCTGAGTCACGTCCAGTCTCAACCAACTGCTTGGAACCGGAACTGGCGGTGTATTCATGTCGGATAACTTCCAGTATATTTCCGAAATCTTAAGCTTGGTTCCCATGTGAAAACCCCCTGCAGATAACTCTTGTAAGTGCTTGATTACCAATTTGAAACAGGGTGTTATTATTTCTACTGTTGGACCAGTGTGCTCCTCTCCTAGTAGTTCAGTAAACCTTCCCATATTGGACTTTACTAAGGCAGCCGCTGCATGGCTCCCCGTAGGGCAGTCCAAATGTGCTTTAACGCATATGCCCACCTTAACCACTTTAACCGTGGTACTGCATAGCCCCCCCCTCACACTTCCTGCAGTATAGCCTCTGCTGCGTCACTTCTTGCTGTCTGCTGTTCCAGAAGAACTTAAATAGTCTTCGAGTTAGCTTTTTCTGCACGCAGTAATTAAATGATGCAATTGACACAGTATTCATCAACATCGGTGTCAGAATCGTCCACATAATACACACCCTTCCGGAGAAAGATAGCATCCCCAGATTCCACTCTGACAGAGCGTCCTCCCAAGAGTCTAGTAATTGCCGGGACGATACTACCGGATATTTCACAAAAGGAACCCCTAGGATGGTTATAGGTGCTGTCGAGACTGTGAGGCCTGCTGGCAATTGTACTGGAGCCTCAGTTCCCCACTGTTAACATTTGGTCTTGCTTTTGTTTAGACATAGGCCGCTGGATAAGCTGAAATGAAGGTTTCCAGCGCCCTTTGTAGAGAACTGCTGTCCGCCAAAGTTAGGATCACGTCATCCGCATGTGCTACATATTTGCAATCAGAGTGTGGGTCAGGAAGATGAACCCCGCTCATGTTTTTAGAAATAGCTAATTGGCTTAATATGGGTTCTAATGCCAACGAGAATAGTGCTGGGCTTAATGGGCACCCCTGTCTAACTCCCCGTTCCTGTTTTATTTTCTCCGAGCTGTAGCCATTAATCAAAAGAGTGGTTTGTGTCCCTTTGTACAGACTTATAATGGCTGTCCTTAGCAAAGAACCCATTCGGACTGTATGCAGCAGGTTTTTAAGGTACTCATGGGAAAGCTTATCAAAGGCCTTTGCCAAATCCAGTACAGCCACCACTACACTGTATTGTTTCTGCTTACAGTATCCTTGCAAATCTTTTAGAAATGACAAATTTGCCATCACAGATCTTGTTGGAATTGCATATTTTTGATTGGGACCTAAATGCCTTTTGAGTCGGGCGTTTAATATTTTGGCATACAACTTATAATCTGTATTAAGTGGGCGAATGGAGGCCAATCTGTATTGGCCTCCATTCGTCCAATTCTTTCCCCATTTTACCCTGTTTTTTGAGAAATATGGTGAACAATTTATTACATATGCTGACGATTTGAAATTTTTTGTAACATCTAAAGAACAAGAAACTGCACCCCATCTATCAGAGGAAGCAAACAAGGCAATCAAGAAGCTAGAAGAATATCTGCACTACATTGGCCTGAAACTTAATGAAAAGAAAACTGCCCAAATGACCTTCACAAACAAAAACAAGAAAAATGAAATTACGATTTTTGTGAACAATACCAGAATCCAAAATTCCCCCGCACATGTTGACCTTGGCCTTAAGTGGGATGAAGGATTAAACTTCATACCTCACTTCGAACACATTAGGAAAAAGACATACGCAGCACTGTGGAGCACTAGACAAGAACTCACCGGTCTCCGAAGCCCTCATCTTATAATTCAATACATCCTTAAATGCGTTACACCAATTCCGTTGTACGCATCGACTATCTGGTCATCAGCCCCTGAGAGCAACATCAAGGCCTTCTTAGGAGTAGAATACTGGCTCCTGAGATGGCTAAACAAGATCGCCGGGAAACCGTTTACCATCTCAAGAGCGGTCTTGTCTGCCAATCTGGACATCACACCCTGGAAGTATATCATCACAACCAGAAACATCTTAACTCTGGCAAAGCTACTAACGGAGAGAATAGATGCGCCGAAAGTGGGAAACGTGATCACTCACTCGCCCTCGGATGATACGACCGAGAATAAAGAGGGAAGAACCAAGTCTCAAGTGCCAACTGACTCAATTGGACTCTCTGGGGAGATTTTTCCCAGCAAATACTGTGAATTATTTTAATAATTTAAATATAGATGCAGAGAAACTATGTACAGACAAAATGTATAGGACAGAAATCTTTGGTAATGTGTATCGGCAAGTATAAATATAATACGAAGACTAATTTAATAATTTATATAATAATATTTAGCATTTAACAACCATTCGCAATTAATTCATTAACCACATATTCTGTGTTTTTGCATCTCCAAATTTTGTAAATAAGTTCATGTAAACATGCTTGTAAATGCTGTAATGTAACCACACTCTCTAGCCACGTGCTGTCTATGGGTGTCTCGAAAGAGAAATAAACAGATAATAATAATAATAATAATAAAAAATTCTTCCGGGACAGCCCCTTCCGAGAAGAATTTGGAGAAAATGACGGCCAAGACTGGCCCAATTTCCTCCCAGTGCCTCTTATAAAATTCCACCGTTAACCCATCTGGACCTGGCGCTTTACCTCCTTTCATATCTTTCAATGCTGATGATAGTTCACTCAGGGAGGTAGGTTGATCCTGTTCATGTCTATGAACTGCCACGAATCCTGGCAATTCCCAGCTCTCTAGAAAAGCTGGTCCTTTAAATTCTGTATACATTTCCTTGTAAACATGTGCAGAACACTTAACGACGTCACTAGTGTTCTGATATTGGTGTGGGCCTACCTGTATTCGATGGATTGAACTGCTGTCTCTGCGTGATCTGTTGAATTGCTTGAAAAAGAAAGCAGACGACTTATCAGCTTCCCTGTAACATATTCGCATCTGGATAGCTTCGTTTTCTGCCTGCCTCTCTCTCTAATAGCGACAGGATTTCTTTTTATTATTATTATCATCAGTTTATTTCTCTTAGGAGAACACCCGGTTACAGCCACTGGCTAGGGGGTGATCATACATATACAACTATGTTACAAAATACATGAAATACATAATATATGATTTATAAGTACACTTTATCTGGAATATAGAATATTTGAGTTATTAATTACTCGCAAAGGCTTTTACTACCGTAAACTGGTAAGAACGTAATACCGTGACAATTGAAGCATACCTTCTGCTTAAGTGGGAGTTTCACCATATTTACATAAACACAAATATTTACACCCAAAACAGCGAACAGCATATGAAACAACAGGAATGACCGCGATACAGCAAAATAAAAATTTGAAAGTTCAATTTTCCAGCAGTCGTCTTCTTCTGTGGGGATTAGAGTTGGGTGGGGTGGGTAGGACAATCCTGACACTTATTTCTTGATGAGATCCGGTTTCCTAAAGCCCAGTGGCTTGTGCCAAGCCGAACAAGGTGCTGAAACTGTATCCTTACGTCTGTATTTGCAAGTACGAGTTTCTGAGAAATGTTTTGTATTTCCCTTTCTCCTAGATCATCCTGAAAAGACTTTAGGAGTCTCCGAACTTCATAGAGGTGCCTTAGCTCTCTCCTGCTTTCCAGGTGCTTTTCCCTCGTTAATTTTTAAAAGCTGTTTTATTGCATTTTTGTAGTGCGCCCAGCTCCCTTCTGTCCAGTGATTAGGATTTCTCAAAAGCTGTGTTAGTCTTTTAATATCATGCGGGTCACCTTGCAAGAGCACCGGTTTTAACCTCCAGGGGCCCTTCCCCTGTTCTACAGTTAGGCTTAATGGAAAGTCCATTATAACTAATTTGTGTTCTGTTATTGCGCGGGGTCCCGAAATGTTGATGTGTCTTACCCGATTTATTTTGTCTGCTATCTTGCTTGGGACATAGAACCGGTCCCTACCGTTCCCCTAGACCAGGTTGCTCCGTGACTTATGGGATATTCCTTTCTTCATATATCTATCAGGCCGTGTTTTAAGCACAAGCTGTTGAGCTCCAAGGAGCCCCCTGTGCCTCTTGTTGGATCCCCCGTATCTGTCTTATCTTTAACTGGGTCTAACACGCAATTCCAGTCTCCTCCTAGTATAATCAGTCGGGCCCCCACCATAAAAAGATGTAAATATCCGCTCCGCTCTGGAGCGGTGTTTGGTGCATTCATCAGTCTTATTGTGTGCGACCCTATTCTCCAGTCAATGCAGACTATTCTCCCTTCTGTGTCCCTTTGAAGATTGCAGAATTTTCCTATGACTGATGGTAAGACTATGATGCCTACCCCCCTTTGGCATTCCTTGAGCCAAAACTCCAGAAGCTTAGACATTTGTATCTGTTCTGGAATTTTCGCGCTTGGACACTGTTAAAAAAGTGACTTTCTTGAATGAATAAAATTCTCCCCTAGACAACATTCTTCTCCATACATGAACATGCCCTTGAGCAAAACTCCTAATGTTCCAAGTACCAATGATTACCATGTAGATACAATTCGTGTTCCCTTAGAAATCTGATCTAATGTGTCAGAGATATGCTTAGAGCATACAGGGTCCTGCCTAACTCTTGCTCGTGTCCTAATAACCATGAAATTCGGGAATTATTTAGCTGCTGCACTGTTTCCAGTAACGTCCTGCTAAGTTTCCAAAGAATATGTCTCTCCACGTGAATTGGATGTTGTTTACTTTGCCTCCTTGAGCATGCATTATGTCCTTTCCTTTTTCTACAATTTGCCTCTTTCTTTTTCCTTCTCCCTCTAGACTTTCTTCGTCTTTGTTGTCCCCCCTCTTCATACCTCTTGCTATTTCCACCGTTTCCATTAAAGCGGGGGTGTCTTGATTTTTGTCTATAACCCCTTTTTCTTCCCCTGTTCCTGTAATTAGATTCACTGGTTCAGCTGACACTATCTTTTTTTATGACTCCCTGTGGCCTTACAATGTTTCCCTTTTCCGAATTTTCTTCGCCTACTTTTCCTTCCCCTCCTCTGCTGGCATCTGCATATGACCTAACCGAGCAGCTTCCCGCTTTGTGGGTTGTCTCCCCACATTTGTTGCATGCTTTGGGGCAGTCACTACTGATATGCCCCACTTCTTCTCAATTGAAACAACGCCCTTTTGTACAATTCTTGATCCAAGCTACCACATTTTAAGCACTTCTTCTCTACCCCCTCTGTAATTCAGAAGTGGTCGATTCCGCATTATATAAATGATGTTTGGAACTGGCTTTCTCATTTCCATTTGCACTGTTACTTTTCCCGTGTACAGCTCTGGAAAGCCCTCCCACGCGTGCATTTCTATTCTCGAGACTTCTCCATATGCTTCTAATGAAGTTTTTAGATATGTGTTCGGCATTTCAATTGGGTAACGCTCTATGGTGATATATTTCCTGATACTACCCACCAAATGGGGGTGTATCACTTGGTTTTCAAAAGGGAAGCCCCTCAGCAATGTGTCTCTTGTCACGCAGTCTTTACAAACTACCTGGTATTTCCTCAAGGGCAGGAGAGTGAACCCCTGTAATCTGGATAAATTTACGCTTTTCGCTAAACCCTCAATTACTTGTCTCGGTTCATACTCTGCATCCAAAATGAATTCCAAGATCCTCTCACGTATATAAAAACTCATTTTGGGGGAAAAAACAAAAAGTAACGACGGTGGTGCCCGCAGACACTAATCCCACCCTGAAAACTTTCGCAGGGTCAGCAAAGAAAACTTAATGTTAGAACTTACGACATCTAGAAGAACCTTGAAGCAGCACAACCTCGTCAGGTGATTATCCGAAAGAAGAAAATTTATTCGGCCTTTCTTCGGTGGGTGCGTGGGTGGGTGGGTAGGTACCCAAGTGATGTAATGATGACAATTCAATTGTGAAGTATATTTCCACAATATGAAAGATGCCTGATGGTGTATGTGGATATTGTGGAAATATACTTCAACACTGGGGAAACGTTGCCTATTCGAGGAGTTTATGAGTTTTTGAGTGGTGTGAGTAGAAGGAGTTACTGTCCCTTTTATTCTTCTACACCGTTTCTTTTCCTCTCCTACTATTACATTCCCTCTACCTTTTTGCTTTTCTAAGTCTAATAGGGACAACTGGATAGTCTAGTTATTATCCCACACATATTTAAAATAGCCCTGAAACGGTGCCGTCTGGGTGGTGGTATCCACTGAGGATAAATAACAACAGTCTTCTCCTTCGGGTGAAGCGTTACTTATTCGAAGTAGTGCAATATCATGGCAACTCGTCGTGAAGGTATTCACATTATGAAATGTAACTTAAACGATGCCGCTATTGCAAATTTGCTAATCTATAATTAGCTGTGTATAAATGATGCATTTGCACTAAAATACACAGACTACCATTAGCATTATAAGCTTGCAAGAAAGCAAGCTTATACAGCATCAGCCAAATAAAAAAAAAAACCCTTCCCATTTCACCCACCCAGTGACTCCAAATGTTTGTCTAGTTCAGCCTTGAATTTATTTAAGTTGTCAATTTCCACACCAACAGCAGATGGAAGTTTCTTCCAGCAATAAACCACCCACTGGCTAAAGGCAAAATTCCACACATCTGTTCTACAACTGTCTTTTCTCAATTTGAATTTGTGCCCTCTGGAGATTAATCTCTATAAGAGGATGAATCCCAACATCATTGAGCATGCTCAAACCATTCAAGGCCTTATACACTTCAATGAGATCACCTGGCCGGTGTCTAGTTTCCAGAAGCTGCCGTTTGCAGAACTTAAACTCTTTCTTCGTAAGAGCAACCCTTTGTTCCATTCCCTATCTCGTTGCCCTTCTCTGTACTCGTTCCAGCAGCTCTATATCCTTCTTGAAATGAGGCCTCCAGACTTTTATACAGTACTCAAGGTGTGGTCTGACCATTGCCTTATACAAGGGGATAATTGCCCCTTATCCCCGCTAGCAAAATTCTCATATATCATTGACATACTTATTTGAACAATATGCAGAAATGACAACACGAACATTTGACTGCGTTGCTGAGTAAACGAGTTCCTCACCAAGAGCGATCACCGGGTCATCACTTTTAAAATCACACGTGGACAAACCAGCACTCTGCTACTTAATGACTCCGTTAGATTCGGAATCAAATCTGCAACTGGGAAGTCTTCGCCTCCACTCCTAAAATTCTCCTACAACATCCGCCCGCGGAGCTGGAGAGGCTGTCTACTTCTTTTTATTTGACTGTGACATTCACGAGGACTTGAATTCCCTTAAAAAAATGTGGTGGAGATTTTCGCCCTGGATGGGAATATCACCTGCTGGAAAACAAATAAATTTACTCCACCTTCCAGAACTTTGCTTCTCTTGTTTTTGAAAGACACCGTTCTATTGGACCAACACCAACTGCTTCCCGCTGATTTTTTTCCGCTTCTGCACAGTTTGTATTAATACAGGTATATAACAAGAAATCAAGCTTATACAGCAGCAGTCAAAAAAAAAAACCTTCCCATTTTACCCATCCATTCACTCGAAAAGTTTATTTAGTTCTGCCTTGAATTTATTTAGGTTACGAAAAAGTTAAGTTTTCAGAAATAAACCACCCGCTGCGTAAAAGCAAATTTCCGCACGTCTTTTCTATAATTGTCTTTCCTCAATTTGAATTTATGCCTCCTTAGGTTTGTAGTCTGAGCAAGAGGAAGAAGAATCCCATTAGCATTGAGCCTGCTGAACCCATTCAAGGCATTATATACCTCAATCAGATCACTTCGCAGGTGCCTAACTTCCAGACGCTGTAATTTGCAGAACATAAGCCTTTCGTGGTAAGATGACCACTTCGTTCCCCTCACCAATATTGTTCTCCTTCTTTGTACTCGTTCTAGCAACTCTACATCCTTCCTAAAATGAGGCCTCCAGACCTTTACACAGTACTGAAGGTGTGGCCTGACCATTGCCTTGTACAACGGGATAATCACCTCCTTTCGCCTGCTAGCAAAATTCCTGTATATCATTGACAAGACCCCATCACCTGCTCTGGTAGCCTGTCTGCAGTGCTCAGAAAATTTCATATCTGACTGCACAATTAACACCCCCTCCTCAGATCTCTTCCATTCTCCACTACTCTGAATGTAATACCACACGGTTGGTACGTTTCTCTGTTATTTCTATCCGCATGCAGTACTTTGCATTTGTCAATGTTAAACTTCAGTTGCCACTTCTTAGCCCATCTGCCCAAATTATCTAGATCCTGTTGCAGTAGCACACTGCCATTACTGTCATTAACAGCCCTGCCAACCTTTGTATCATCTGCAAACTTCGACACTAAGCCTGATATACTTTCTCAATACCATTGATAAATATAGAAAACAACAGTGGACCCAACACCGAATCCTGTGGGACTCCACTAATAACATTAGTCCATGAATAGCAATGCCCATTGATTACCACCCTCTGTCTTCTTCCACTCAACCATCCATAACTTATCCATAACTAGAACTTGCCCTTAATGCCACACCTCTCCAATTTGTAGTCTTCCATGTGCAACAGTATCAAAAGCCTTTCTAAGATCCAAGTATATAATATCAAAGTTATTTTCTGCATCCAGTTCCTTTGTGACTACATCGTAGTATCCAATCAAATTGGTCAGACAAGATTTTCCCATAACAAACCCACGCTGTGTCCTAATTATTGCTGCAATCTGGTGTGCAACCAGTGACTCCATTATTTTCGCCCGACCAGAAGTTAAACTAACAGGTCTGTATTATATGCTGAGTGCAAATACAGGGTCATCGAAAAAGATGTCCGTTATTTCTCTTTAATTAGCAAACAGTGTCGTAACTCACTAAGTTTTATTTGACACCCCAACAATGACCTTGGCTGAGCGGTGAGTGTGCGCAGAACAACTCCTAAGCGCACCGCCTCAGTCAGTGTCAGTAAGATGGCCACTGCCAGTTTCCTTAAACGGATTAAACCAACGTATTATAGCCTTGTCTGTTGAAGTTGCACTGTTATGACAGATTTAATTTCAAAAATTTTAAAAAATTTTGAATTTTAAATCTGAAAAAAATTTTAAATTCAGCACACACTGCGCTTTCTGTTGCACGGTCGCCCTCTTACTCACACTGACTGAAGCGGGGCGCGTAGGAGTCATTCTGCGCACACTCATGGCGCAGCCAAGGTCATTGTTCAGGTCATTGTCAAATTAAACTAAACTCGGTGAGTTACCACACTGTGAGTTGCTTCTACGATCACGGCAATCGATCAAATATTTCCGAAGATGATTAAAAGGGAAATCACGGACACCTTTTTCGATGACCCTGTTTGCACCGAAGTAACCACATGAGCTTAATTTTATTTCTATTAATTGTAAACATGTTCTGTTTACTGATGTAACCAGATCAGTTTAGTTTTTAAGTTTTTAGTTTTCTTAACTCGTTTGGGTCATATAGCGTGTTTTTTTTTTTTGGTTCTCCTGAGTACGGGATCTCTACCTCCGTGAGTTTGACTTTTCGCCTTGTGGATTATCTGTATTCTGCCGAGGACCTATAGGGCAGGGCTTGTTGTTGAGGCCTCCTCCGCGCGGACGGGAATGGTCGCTGTTGGAGACTTTTATGGCTTCGATTCTCCAAAATTATAAATTCGCAGTGTCCTCTATGAAAGCTACTGATTTAAACGGCAGAGTTGAATAAATGTTGCTCCTGGTGCCGCCAAACCTATGATTTATGTACATAAGAAGCTGTGGGTAGTCGAACAGACCCGTCGCACCACTTCACTCTCAATCAGGTATTGCACGGAGGCTTGCCTGGCTTGATTTTGCCGATGACTTCGGTAACCTTCACGCTGGTGAGATCTTCTTTCCGTCCAGCGGGTGTGTGGAGATTGTTGTCTTCGATTATCTGGGACTGGGCATCGTTGTTAGGGTAGAGCTGGTCCTCAGCGACCAATTCATCGAGGGTCTCGACTAATTCTTCCCGTGATAATAAAACGGAAGACTTTTTGAATAACGGCATCTTCGGGGATTGAAGATGCCATTATTTCGATTTTTTCTTTATGTAGAAAATTTTATTTTTAATATTTAATGTAAAAATAATGAGGCTAAATAAGAAATAGAGAGATTAGGAAAGTAATTTTATTAAGTGCACATAAAAAGCATAAACATGTTGACGTTCCGGTGTTTTTTCTGCCATTAATAGGCTTCTATTTACTCCCGTTCTATTTTCTTTTTTTACAGTACATCAGGTTTGTTACTAAGCTTTAATGGTCTTAATTATTCTTCTTTTCTGTATGAGGTTTGTTAGCCTTAGGAGCCATAGTGAGTGCGGGTTTTTTGATTTAAATAAATGTAAAACACCGCTATAATCCGTGATATCAGTACAGAATTCACTTTCAAAATGGCGAACTTCAAGAAATACAGTAATCACGTGACTTGCCGTTTTCTTTTTCCGGCACCGATCTCAATGTGCCGTTAGCTCGAATGTTCCGTTATTTGGGGTGCCGTTATTTCGACAGTATACTGTAGCAACATCGTGTGCATACGCAATGTTTGAAAAATTTTAATACCAGTCGTTTAATCCCAGATTCCATATTAGAAGTCCCGGAATGGGACTCCGGGGGGGGGACTCCCTCTGTAAACAGCTCTAGTAATGCATCGATGTTTAAATTTTATTAGAACTTGTCTGTCCTGGAAATAGTTTCGAACTAAAGAGAACAGTTGGGAGCTGCAGTTTGCTGTTCTTAGTCGTTCGAAGGCGTTCTCCCACCAAAGGGAACGCGCCGCCGAAGTCAATAAAAATGGCACGCTCGTATTTGGCTATTGAGGAGTTCATATTGTGGGGGGTGGAATTTCAAAGATGATTTATATATTTATTTTTATTTAATTTATTCCTTTATTTCGTTTTGTTCCCTATTATGTGTTTGTCCACTTTATCTTATTTCCCCCACTTACGCATCTGACTTTACTTCACAGGAGAATTCCAGATTCGAGGGAACTTCTCAAATGTGTATAATTCCCTTCGGAAAGGCTGAGTGTTCAGGAATAACAAACTCACAAATTAATAAGCAACAATGTTTATTTACATATATACATCATAATATACAATTGAATAAAAAACATGTAATATGCGTACAAAGTTAAATCAAGGATATCTTGCATAAATTATTCTTATTCCTGTTTCCCTTCTCTAGCTAATCTAAGTTGATCATTATATAAAAACACTGATTCATCCTTCTTGCCTTAACTATGTTCCTTATATTAACCATCAATATGCTACTTTCATCATTATACTCTGTGTTCTCACCATTCTGTTACAATACACTGAAGATTAATCTTAACTTTCCTAAAGTCTCTATTTCTTATTAGTCTTTCAGATGAACCAACAATTCTTCATCAATACAAACACTATTCAATTATCTGTCCTTAAAACATAATCAAACTTCTCATATAATCCTTACTACCCTTCTAACACATTATAATCATTTGAACAACAATTTAGTCTATTACTCATCCTTCGTTTCTCTTGCATTTTACAATAGCTTTTTTTTTAAATTAATTAAACTCTGTTTGTATATCTATCAATTTACTTCTAGTGCTATCCCTTTTTCATTAATTAATTACTATACTGTTTCACTAACAGTCCTTGTTAACTTACAGTACTTACTATTATCATTTTTCTTTCCTTTCCGGGGAGGTTTGAACCTTCCATTTTTAGGCTCACAGGCTACCTTCTGGGGATCTCCTTCATCTGTTTTCACCTGAATCTGCTATAGTTAATTTTTTGGAACTCTTTGCTGCATGGATCTGGCGTCCTTTCTCCAGCTTATTCAGACTTGTTCACAAAACGAAAACTCACAGGGCATCTCTCACTACCTCCTTCTCCACTCCACCTTTTACTGGTCATCCACAAGGAGAGAGCTCACAGGGTATCACCCTCGCTCTTCCACTCCACCTAATAAGAACTTCTTATTAAAATAAGAAATATTTCGCAGCGCTCGTTTGCGTACGGGTCACTACCCTTGCCTTCCAATGACGGACAGGCTTTCCTTACACTCCATAATTTCTAACACGACAAAACACTCAACTGTCCATGTTACTCACTCATTTTCTTACTTACACCGATGAAAAAGTTCAACTTTCCTTCCTAACTCATTTTTACAAACACCCACATAAAGCTCAACTCCGGGATGAGACTCTAACTCATTTCCATAACCACCCACATAAAGCTCAACTGAGGGATCTGTGTCTATCTCCCCCTGTTCACTCACTTTTTGTTACTCTGAATTCAGCAACACCCCCTCATAATTTCGGCCCGCCTTAGTTCTCAGTTTAACCAATCTTTCTCATTTTATCAACTTTCTCTCTGCTCTTATTTGCTCATTTTTCTTTCCCACGCTGTCCATATAGGGCTCTATCCAACTTCTTTTATTTTAAGAAATTTGTAAAATTTCTCAGGCTGTCTGTACCTTTGAAGTCAGCCGCTTATAGTTACACTGTGGTAGACTAATTTTCCACGATCTAAAAACCTTGCCATCACGACAGCCAGCCGCCAGTCTTAAATCTAATTCCCAGCATTTCGTTCCGTATTTACTACCTTCTCTTCTCCAGGTGTCACCGATTAAAGAAATGTCCTGACAGCAGCATGTCCCGTTCCAGAGTTAACACCTTCTGCTAATAGCAGTTGCAACTCGTTTCTATTGTTTTGGTTTGCCTGTGTGAGCTGAGTTTCGAAGTGTACCTAGCTTGCTAATAGCTTTTCGGCCTGCCGCTCCCCTTGTATAGACGTTGTCTAATTTAATCCCTTGCCAGTGATCTTAGTAATACTGTATTTTTGACTTGTAAGGTTCCGCTCCCCCATATTGTTTTATTATAAGTTTTACTTTAAACTAATCTCACTTTTCTATAAATTGATATATTTGTAAGATTTTACATCTCACAATATGTTGTATTAAGTCCACTACAGCGTCTTCACAGGAGTGCTGCCGAGAAAATCCGTGTTGTTTGTTTGACAATAGCTGTTTGTCGAAGAACAGTTTCTGCATTTTGAGAGCAGTTAATCTTTCATGTGGACATGTGTGAGTGGTAGGGTGGCTCCTAGAAGGTCCGTTGAAATCGGTCTCGTTTCTTTATAAGTTGAACAGACTCTGCAAAACAGGCCAGCGTGCAGGCCCAGAATGCCAAGCGTAGTGATTCGAGCGACCTTTCAGCGAATTATCCAGCGTTGCCAATTATTATAAAGAGCTTATTTTTTTGAGAGTTTTTGCAATCTCCTTAAACTCCTACTGCATATATTAATAACACAAACTTACTAATACAGAAAGGAAAGTCACCTTTCTTTACATTAATCAATTACTAACCTTTTTTTTTCCCCGCTTGGCTACTAGGTGGCACCGCTCCTGCCTCCACGTGGCGTGTCTGGAAACCTGGGAGGAAAAGCTCTCACTCCCAGTGCAAACACGATGGATTCTGACAACAAAGTCACAAAATCCTTTAACGTGGCCCAATCAACTGAAGAACGTGAAGAAATTAGTACAGCCTGGCCAAAAGACAAATAACCGATATATATGAGACACCCGCTCCAAAGTATCTCATCATCCATTCTACGGGCGAACAGTCCACAGGAAAATTATCCCCTTTCCTGATAGAAAAATGTTTGGAAAGCATGGCTGGAACTTCAAAAGCAATAAAAAGATTAAAATCAGGCGACCGACTAATTGAGACAGCCAATATACGACAGTCAGAGCAACTAAATGAAAACGTCCACTTTTGGCGGAATTCCGGTATCAATTACACCCCATAATACTTTAAACACCTCGAAAGGAATAATCTCTGAATGGGATCTCCTCAATATAACAGAAGAAGAAATATTACAAGAAATGAAAACCCAAGGATTCATTCATGTGAAAAGAATAACGGTCAAAAAAGAAGGAATAATCATCCAGACCAGAAATATCATTTTAACTTTCAATACTCCAAGTCCACCACAGCACGTGAAAGCAGGATACTTGCTTTGTCAAATCCGACCCTACATACTAATTCCTATTCGATGCTTTAAATGTAAGAAATACAGATGTTCATAAACAACATGCAGAGGAATAGAAATATCTGCCAACTGCCAAATAGGAGCCAGAATTCTGTGGCAAAGAGTGGTTTCTTTATTGACGGTGCCGCTGACGCCCAAATTTCAGCAGCATAGAGTAAAGGTGGAAAGATGATTGTTCTTATGTACCTCACGGTTGTCTTTTTATCTCTGATATGAAGGAGATGCTGTTTTGCTATCCACCGGAGTCTTGAAGCACGTGTGAGGAGCATGACTATGTGGGCGTTGAATCGAAGTTTGGAGTCAAATACAACGCCCAGATCACGATGGCTGGACACAATTGGGATGAGGGTGTTGCCGACCGAAGGCTGGAGAGAAGAAGGAGTTTTCTTCAATGAATACACCATGAATTCGGACTTAGTAGGATTGATCTTGAGCCCAAACTGGCAGAGGTAAGATGTGACTGCAGTGAGAGTGTTGTTAATTTCCGTTTTTACCACATCAAGGTCTTGACCAGGGATGATGGGAGTGAGTATCTTGATATCATCCGCATAGCTCAGTAGACATCGAGAATGCGCAACCAGTGGGAAGATAATAGATGAGAACAGAAGGCCGGAAAGGACCCCTCCTTGTGGGACTCCTGCGGTGACGGATCTAGTAAGGGTGCGATCTCCTATATGAAGCTTTATAACTCTGTTATTCAGAAGAGAGGAGAGAAAGCATAATATGTTCCCTGTGATCTGGAAGTGGCATTCCAGGAGAGTGAGTAGTTGGTTTACTTGGACGGCATCAAATTCAACTTGATGAATCAACAGACATAACTAACAAGACAGTTCTTCTTTGTTTTGTGAGGTTTGATTGCCAAGGAGAATTAAAGTAAGAACTCCTCTGTTCGCTAATCTTGTCGGGTAGAACAACAGGCTCTGAAATTTTCAATGCACTTAATGGTTATTTCCTGAAACACAGTATTGAATGGAATAAATGTGTTGGAATATGCACAGACGGTGCCGCAAGCATGATTGGACATCGTTCAGGTGTTGTTGCAAAAGTGAAAGACGTTGGACAGCCAGAAATCTTGTTTACTCATTGTATTATACATCGTGAGCAACTCGTGGCGAAAAGATTATTTCCAGAACTGCACGAAGTACTCTCTGATGTAATTAAAACTGTAAACGAAATTCGCCACAAAGCGCTCAATTCTCGAATATTTGAGGCACTTTGTGAAGAAATGGGCTCTCGACATACTCATGTTCTTCTTTACGCTGAGGTGAAATGGCTGTCGAGGGGCAAAGTACTAACCCGATTGTTCGACCTGCGCCAAGAAGTCACGTTATTCTTCCAGCAGCAAAATAATTTGGGGTTCCATGAACTCTTGTCCGACAATGATTGGCTAACCAAGATTGCATACCTGGCAGATATTTGTTCTCTGTTAAACTAGCTGAACACGTCCTTGCAAGGACAGCTTACGGACGTGTTCACACTGCGAGGCAAAACGGATGCATTTCAAAGGAAGATATTGCTGTGGCAAACGCGGTTGGCTGAAGAAGAAGATCTGCAAATGTTCCCAAATTTTGATGATTATATGAAACAGGAGGATGTCAACCGACAGGTAATAACTCTTGTTCGATTGCACTTACAGTCGTTCACTGACTCTTTTGGTCGTTATTACCCAAAGAAAGAGGACCCCAGACACAGATATAGGTGGATAATAGATCCATTTTCGGGGAAAATCGAGGATATCATCCGACGATATCATCGGATATCATCTAATCGATCTATCATCCGACGATATTCTCAAAGGTAAATTCCACTGGTCCCTAACAAGATCTCATTTTTGGCTTTCCGTAAAAAGTGAGTGCTGAGTGAAAAGGCCATCAAAATTTTAATTCCATTAAGAGTTTACATAAATAAAGAACTCTTTGTTGTTTTTCTTTGCATTCTTTTCCAAGGATTTCTCGTAATCTATCTTTGCCTGCCTAACCTCCTTTGTGACTTGATTACAGACTAGTTTATATCTGACATAGGCTTCCATGTCACCTGATAATTTATATGCATTCCATACATTTTTATTCTCTGCCACGAGCCTCATTAGTTCATCTGACATAAAAGTATGAAACTTTTAGTTGGAAGCAACTAAAAGTTTCATACCTATTAAGAAATATTGTTCAAGGTTTAGGCCTAAATGGTTATCAAATGAACTAATGAGACTCGTGACATAGAAGAAAAATGCATGGGATGCATATAAATTATCAGGCGACACAGAAATCTATGGCAGATATAAGCTAGTCTGTAATCAGGTCAAAAAGGAGGTTAGGCAGGTGAAGGCAGATTACGAGAAATCCTTGGCAAAAGATGTTAAGGAAAACAGCAAGGATTTCTTTACTTATATAAACACTAAAAGGAAGGGGATGAATCTGGTTGGTCCACTTGATATCGATGGATCGACTGTTGATGATCCTGCTCAGATAGCAAACAAACTGAATGAGTATTTTACGTCTACATTCACACATGAGGAGTTATTAAGGTTAGAAAATGGCAGAAGGTTATCAAATTGTAGCAGGGTGCTTAACGATTTTGTAATAACTGAGACAAAGTGGAGGAGAAATTGTTGAAGTTAAACATCTTGTAATAACTGAGATCAAAGTGGAGGACAAATTGTTGAAGTTAAACATAAGAAAGGCACCTGGTGTGGATGGGATCTATCCAGTTATATTAAAGGAGGCGGCAAAGCAACTAAGCAAATTCTTAGCCATAATTATGAGAGGTCCCCACGGACTGGAGATGTGCAAATGTATCCCCAATTCACAAAGGGGGATCGAAGGGTGGCACGAGTAATTACAGACCAGTTAGTTTAACTTCTGTTCCTGGTAGAATAATGGAGTCACTCGTTAAAGATGCATTGCAGGATCATCTAGACAAGACTGCAGCAATAATTCAAACACAGCATGGGTTTGTTAAGGGAAAGTCTTGTCTGACAAATTTGATAGGATATTATGATGTGGTTACAAAGGAACTGGATGCAGGGAATAACTTTGATATAGTATATATTTGGATTTCAGGAAAGCTTTTGGCACTGATGCACATGGAAGATTACTGTACAAATTGGAGCAGAATGGTATTACGGGTAAGTTGCTACAATGGATAAAAGGATGGTTGAGTGGGAGAAGACAGAGGGTGGTAATCAATGGGTGCTGCTCTTCGTGGACTAATGTTACTAGTGGAGTCCCACAGGGTTCGGTGTTGGGTCCACTGTTGTTTTGTATATTTTTCAATGATATTGATGAAGGTATATCAGGCTTAGTGTCGAAGTTTGCAGATGATCCAAAGGTTGGCAATGTTGTTAATGACAGTGTGCTACTGCAACAGGATCTAGAAAATTTGGGCAGATGGGCTGAGAAGTGGCAACTGAAGTTTAATCTTGACAAATGCAAAGTACTGCATATGGGTAGAAGTAACCCCAGAGAAACGTACCAACTGTGTGGTACTACACTTAAGGCGGTAGAAAATGAAAAAGACCTGGGAGTAATTGTGCAGTCAGATATGAAGTTTTCTGAGCAATGCAGACAGGCTGCCAGGGCAGGTAATGGGGTTTTGTCAATGATATATAGGAATTTTTCTAGCAGGGAGAAGGAGGTGATTGTCCCTCTGTATAAGGCAATGGTCAGGCCACGCATTGAGTACTGCGTACAGGTCTGGAGGCCTCATTTTAGGAAGAATGTAGATTTACTTGAGCGTGTACAGAGAAGGGCAACAAGATTGGTGAGGGGAATGAAGGGATCCTCATACCGAGAGAGGCTTAAGTTCTGCAAATTGCAGTGGCTGGAGACTAGGCACCTGCGCGGTGATCTGATTGAGATGTGTAAGGCCTTGAATGGGTTGAGCACGCTGAATTCTGATGGGATCCTTTCACTTGTTCAGATTACGAACCTAAGGAGGGCATAAATTCAAATTAAGAAAGGAAAGATGTGGAATTGCTGTGCGGAAATTTGCCTTTAGCCAGCGGGTGGTTAATTGCTGGAACAAAATTCCATCTGTCGTTGTGGAAGTTGATAGGTTAAATAAATTTGAGGAGGAACTGGACAGGCATTTGGAGGGAATGGTGTGTTTTTTTTTTTTTTTTTGGGCTGAGGCTGCATAAGCTCATACACTTGCTTTCTTGCATCACATGCCACTACTACTACTATCCAAAGGGCCTCTCCGGTTAACTATAGAATATGATTAACGTGGCCTCCATACACCGATAGGGTCGAGCACAAGAACCATCTGAGACATTATTACCTCAGAGAAGGGGAGTTCATGGTGGACTTGCGTCATAAGGATCTGGGATCAGGGAAGAAGCAGGCGACTCCTCTTCAAACCAGAAGTTGGAACGTTGGTAAGTCAGACACCCGCCAGAGTGAGATGCAGAGGGAAAGGAAGAGAGTGGATTATCAAGGGCTACATAGAGGTAAATTCTGTGTGAGGGGCGAGTAAGGAAGCCATGGAGTACATAGAGACGAAATAGGGAGGGTATAGGATCCTTGCAAATAAGCATGTCTAAGGATGGTGGGAGTACTGCCCCGTGAACCTAAAAAAACGGGGGGGGGGGGAATTTATATACGAGATATAAATTTTAGGGGGCCGTAAGGTTTGTAAGAACCCTATTCTTACAAGTATCCATGATAATAGAAATATCTCGGAGAAAAGAAAATATAGAGTAGAAAAAAAAATAAAATAAATGATAGTTTAGTAAAGTAAATCGGATGGTTCATCTACAGTAAGGTTAGGTAGAGGAAGGATTAACGTAGCAATGGGGGGGGGAGCCATTCGGAGCACAACAGTACAATGGGAGCACCGGTAAAGGGCAGTCCTTGTTTACAATAAAGAAAACGAGGGCAGTTCTCTGATAGAAAGGAATAAAGGGTCCACTTTTAACCCAAGAAGGTGCGAACTTTTAAGACTAAGAGGGAAGGGGTGACCCGCGATTGAACATACACCGAGATGGGTTAGCTTGCTACTAGATGCAACAGGCTGACTCTGGGAGCACTTTACTAATTTTAAGGAGCGGTAGCTTGAAACAAAGCATGACTAAAGGAGTAAGTGGACCGAGATGGACATATGGAAAAATCTAGAAACTTCTAAGCTCCTGGAAATTACGTCGAAGCTTCAGGAAAATTCGAGAAGTCAGAAGTCCCCTTGGCTTCGACACGGAAGTAGTAAGGGCAGGCGAATGAGGATGAAGAGGTAGATAGGGATCGGGCTATGATTGGCTAAAAATTAGGGGGTAGGAAGGAACAAAAAGGCGATGCGGGGAAGAGAAGAGAGGATTGTGGTTTTTCAATTAAGGAGGAAAATGTCTGATGTTCATGTCTGTGGTGTATGTATACGAGTTGTGTTTTGTTTGTAAGTTAGTGGGAGTTGGGGCCGCTGTTTTAGGGACAGTTTGAAAGGCGAGTCCTGGAGGAGAATAGTCGCTGCAGAAAAAGGATAACCCAATCAGGGGTAGGGTGAAAAAGCGAACCGACGTGAGCAATATGGCGGAAACCGAAGGTCTCTGTATTGATAGGTAAGTGAGAGAAAAAAAAGAAAAAAAGGAGTGGAGAAGAAAAGAAAGAGAAAGGGAACTTCGAAAGGTCCTGTTTCCCGATAGAGCAGAGAAGCGAAACCTAACGATTCTGTCAAGCATCCTAGAGTCGTGGAACGATGAGGATACCCAGAGCAGACCGGAAAGGGGGAAACAAATGAATATCCTGACGAGATTTAACAGTTACAGAACAGAGAGAAGTGAGAGTTTGGACAGAAAGCAGATTCCAATAGAAAAATAGCCGCCCACTAGCCAGACGACGATTTCCAGGAGGATCCTGACAATGCCCGATATAGAAGATGATGGCCACCCTGAGCAGAAACAAAGAAAAAGCCTGCAAAGAGATCCACTCCTCAGCATATGTAAGTACTAGATAATTACACAATACTAGGTTAAGAAAGGAAAGGACTTTAGAAGAAGTACTCTTAAATTAATAGAGAGTAATGGAGGGAAGTAAGGGAGTCTGATAGGCAAATCGGACTCATTATATAGATAAGTAAGGATTGTAAGCTTAGTTCTTTGTACACGTAAGAGATAATGTGTTATCTTGAGAAGTAAGAATGTCAAACACCTTATTTTGGAAGGGGTAATTAAGGGAAACTTTGGAAAGGACATATAGATATATAGTTAAATGTATATATATTCAGAGGTGTATGCCGTGTCTAGTACTGTAAATTTCTACTGTAAGGATAATGAATAGTGTTTTGTTAGATGTTAACTTGGATCTGATGGAGCTATTGTGAAAAGACATGAAGAAACACAGTGATGTGTTGATATTATTATATTGTTTTTACACCACTGCACACGTTTAATGCCAGAAATTTAACAATTTTACTTTTGAATGATGTACACAGTTAATTTGTCTTATAAAATAGTGTGAATAAACAATATTATATATGATACACCTGAGTTGTGTCCGTCTTTCTGAATACCCAGCCAAACCAAGGGAGGACTACATGAAGTACTAGACCCCCTTGAATCTGAAATTTTCTGAAACATTAAACGAGTCAGATGTTAATGTAGGGGGGTGTAAAAACTAGAGGTATAAAAAGAGAAAGTCTGGTGTTATAAAGGGATATTAAGAATTTTATAAAGGTATAGAATTATTATCTTTAGTAAAAAGAAAAAAGAAATAAACCCCCTCCCATGTATTGAATCATAAGATGAGGGCTTCGGAGACCGGTGAGTTCTTGTCTAGTGCTCCACAGTGCTGCGTATGTCTTTTTCCTAATGTGTTCGAAGTCAGGTATGAAGTTTAATCCTTCATCCCACTTAAGGCCAAGGTCGACATGTGCAGGGGATTAGTAGTAGTAGTAGTGGCATGTGATGCAAGAAAGCAAGTGTATGAGCTTATGCAGCATCAGCCAAAAAAAAAAAAAAAAAAAATCACACCATTCCCTCCAAATGCCTGTCCCATTCCTCCTTAAATTTATTCAACCTATCAACTTCCACAACGACAGATGGAAGTTTGTTCCAGCAATTAACCACCCGCTGGCTAAAGGCAAATTTCCGCACATCTATTCTACATCTGTCTTTTCTTAATTTGAATTTATGCCCCCGTAGGTTCGTAATCTGAACAAGTGGAAGGATCCCATTAGAATTCAGCCCGTGGTCAACGCATTCAAGGCCTTATACACCTCAATCAGATCACCGCGCAGGTGCCTAGTCTCCAGCCATTGCAATTTGCACAATTTAAGCCTCACTTCGTAAGAGAATCCCGGCGCCTCCGTAGCCAGGTGGGAAGGAGCAGCAGTGCGGAGCACACGCTTCTTGATTAGACCGAGGTTCGAGCCCGTTATCACCAAATACAGAGGATGCGGAAAGGTCAGGGAATGATCACCGCATATCCCGGAGCAATTTAGCCTTAGTTGCTAATGCTCCTAAAAACCAAATAACAAACAAGAGAATTCCTTCATTCCCCTCCTGTGTACACGCTCAAGCAAATCTACATCCTTCCTAAATGCCTCCAGATGCCTCCAGACCTGCACGCAGTACTCAAGGTGTCGCCTAACCATTGCTTTATACAGAGGGACAATCACCTCCTTCTCGCTGCTAGCAAAATTCCTATATATCATTGACAAAACCCCATGACCTGCCCTGGCAGCCTGTCTGCATTGCTCAGAAAGCTTCATATCTGACTGCACAATTACTCCCAGGTCTTTTTCATTTTCTACCACCTTAAGTGTAGCACCACACAGTTGGTACGTTTCTCTGGGGTTACTTCTACCCGTATGCAGTACTTTGCATTTGTCAAGGTTAAACTTCAGTTGCCACTTCTTAGCCCATCTGCCCAAATTATCTAGATCCTGTTGCAGTAGCACACTGCCATTACTGTCATTAACAACCCTGCCAACCTTTGTATCATCTGCAATCTTCGACATTAAGCCTGATATAACTTCATCAATATCATTGATAAATATACAAAACAACAGTGGACCCAACACCGACCCCTGTGGGACTCCAATAATAACATTAGTCCACGAAGAGCAGCACCCATTGATTACCACCCTCTGTCTTCTCCCACTCAACCATCCTTTTATCCATTATAGCAACTTACCCTTGATATCATTCTGCTCCAATTTGTACAATAGTCTTCCATGCGCAACAGTGTCAAAAGCTTTCCGGAAATCCAAATTTTTGATATCAAAATTATTTTTTGCATCCAGTTCCTTTGTAACCACATCATAATATCCTATCAAATTTGTCAGACAAGACTTTCCCTTAAGAAACCCATGCTGTGTCTGAATTATTGCTGCAGTCTTGTCTAGATGATCCTGCAATGCATCTTTAACGAGTGACTCAATTATTTTACCCGGAACAGAAGTTAAACTGGTCTGTAATTACTCGTCTGTGAATTGGGGATACATTTGAACATCTCCAGTCCGTGGAAACCTCCCCTGAGTCCAAGGATGCTCATAATTATGGCTAAGGACTTGCTTAGTTGCTTTGCCGCCTCCTTTAATATAACTGGATAAATCCCATCCACCCCAGGTGCTTTTCTTATGTTTAACTTCAACAATTTCTCCTCCACCTTGCTCTCCGTTATTACAAAATCATTATGTACCCTGCTACAATTTGATAACATTCTTGCATTTTCAATCCTTAATAACTCGTCACGTGTGAATGTAGATGCAAAATACTCATTCAGTTTGTTTGCTATCTGAGCAGGATCATCAACAGTCGAACAATCGATGTCAAGTGGACCAATCAGATTCATCTCCTTCCTTTTAGAGTTTATATAAGTAATGAAATCCTTGCTGTTTTTCTTAGCATCCTTTGCCAAGGATTTCTCGTAATCTGCCTTCGCCTGCCTAACCTCCTTTGTTTATATCTATCATAGGTTTCTGTGTCATGTGTTAATTTATATGCATCCCATGCATTTTTCTTCTCTGTCAAGGGTCTCATTAATTCACTTGACAACCATTTAGACCTAAACCTTGAACAATATTTCTTAAAAGGTATTAAACTTTTAGTAGCATCCACGATTAATTCCTTGAATGCTTGCCACTTAGAATTTACTGTTGGTAACATCGTCAGTTGATCCCTCTGTACAGAATTTAAACTGTCCGAGACCACTGCACTCACCTTTACGAATGCTTTTCTTTACCCCTGATGGTAATTATATCTTTAAGTAAATCTCACATTAGTACACTGTGATCACTACCACCTAGTGGTTCCTTTATCTGCGAATTCTTGATACACGAATGTTGACTGCTGATAACCAGATCACGAGTATTGCTTTCTCTGGTTGCCTCTCGAACATGCTGCTGCAGAAAACAATCATCCAATAAATCCACAAAAGTCTGACTAGTGTGTGAGTGACCAATCCACAAGTTCCAGTCAATATCTGGGAAGTTAAATTTCCTAATTATAAGACATTCTGATTTACTATCCTACTATTTCTCTGTACAATTGTTCATTGTACTCATTCAAGTCATCAGTAGGCCTATAACACACTCGTACTCTTATTTTTGCTTTCTTATGTCACACCAAACTGAATCAACAGTGCACTGTTCATGTATATCAACTGGATGCACTTCTTTTGATTTTATGTTTTTCTTAATTAACAGCCTAACACCTCCTCCCTTGCTATCCTCCATATACACATTGTACTCCCCAAATTCCAATTCTGCATTTCTAATATCAGCGTGACACCACGTCCCTGAAATCCCAACAATATCCGCCTTTCATGTCTTGACCAAAGGCGGATGTTGTTGGGATATCAGAGACGTGGTGTCACACTGATATTAGGATCTTTGGACTCTGGCATTGTTCGCAAAAATCGTAATTTCATTTTTCTTCTTTTTGTTGGTGAAGGTTATTTGGGCAGTTTTAATTAAGTTTCAGGGCGATGTAGTGCAGTTTAGGTAATCTATTATCTTTCAATCTTTGTCTATATTATGTTTTCATTAACTGAGTAAATCTTTAATTCCTTTCTAATATTTCCGTTTGGTATTTTATCTAATTTTGGACATCCTTTAACATATCATATTTACAAGCTGCAAAAATGAAATTAAAAATTTCATTTCTGCAGCTTGTATTCTATTAATGTCTCTTTGTTTCGATATCCATGTTTCAGAACCATAAAGAAGTGTTGGTATTGCCATTACTTTGTAAAATGTCAATTGTGTTTCTTTCCTTTTTTTCTTAGCCAGAGTTCTTTTTATTGTTCCACATATATTTTGAAATTTAGCCAATTTCTGGTTCATATCTTCTTCGACATCATATGCTATATCACATCCTAGATATTTAAAATGTTTTACTTGTTATAATATTTTATTGTCTATAAAACTATTTTTGTTCTCACCGCATTTTTCCCCTTAAAAGCCATTGTTCTACTTTTCATCGTTGATATTTTAACTTTATATTCTTCTGTTATTTGGTTTAATTTAAATACTGCTCTTTGTAAATTATCTTCACTATCTTAAATAATTACTCGATCATCTGCAAATAAGAGCGTATTAATCCTATACTTTGTATTTAAATATATCCCTGTATTAATTTCCTCTCCCATTTACATATCGTATCCTCGATATAAATAAGGCCGCCGTAGCCTAGTGGTCAGGCGCGCGGGTGCATAAGTACACGTGCCTTGAGGACCGGGGTTCAAGCCCGTGACTGCGGTGCTGTTTTTTGTATTCTGTCAGCTTGTAAACTCCTCTGACCGTTTGGTCGTCCCGGAGTACAAACAAAAAAATTATTTTTATTTTTTGTTAAACAGCGTTGGTGACAAGCTACATCCCCGTCTAACTCCTTCATTTATTATACTTTCTTCTGTTAATTACTATTTTTGTTTCTTGATATAAACTCTGTATTATTTTTGAAAGATGCTTTGGGTATTCTTTATTGCTCAATATGTCCCATAGTTTTCGTCTCGATCAAATGCTTTTTCATATCTGTAAATGCTAAAAAGTAAAGTAAAGTGCAGCCATTATCAACCCACTGCAGGATGGAAGCCTCCTCAACAATTCATGCTGAGAGAAATGGACCATAATCTGCCACGCTGGTCCAGTGCGGGTTGGCAGATCGACAGTATTTAGTAGTCAGGGGCTTGAACCCCAGTCTACTCAAAGAGCGTGTGCTACTGCACTCCCGCTCCTGACCACTCCTACGGAGGCCTTCTCTAACCAGCACTGGACCAGCGTGGCAGATTATGGTCCATTTCTCTCAGCATGAATTGTTGAGGAGGCTTCCATCCTGCAGTGGGTTGATAAATTCGTCTCTAAATTAAACTCCTTTCGTTTTTCTATTATTTGTTTTAACACAAAAAGATTATCTGTACATGATCTTCCTTTTTTGAATCCTGCCTGTTATTCTATTAATATTTCATCAGAGCTAATTTTAATTCTATAATTTAGCTATACACGTTATATACTGTATTTAGTACGCTAATCCCTCTAATATTCTTTCTATCATTTCTGTTTCCTTTTTTAAATACTGAATTAATTTTTGCTGTCTTCCATTCTTCTGGTATTTTATATTGTTTCTTAAACTGTCTCTTAAAAAACTTCCCCATACTTGATCAGTTCTGCATTTATACCATCCATTCCTACTGCTTTCCTATTTTTTGTAGCTTTCAATGTCTTTTCCAGTTCTTACTTCGTTATCGGATCTATGTCACTAACTGTTTGATAGATCTCTTCTGTTTGATATGTTGGGTCTTTCCATAATTCTTCATAATGTGTTTTCCATTGTTCTTCCTTTATATTTATTGTTCAGTGTCTTATCAGTTTGTATGCGAAATTTTGTCTTACCTGAACATCATGTTCTGTTTTGTTTATAAATCTATCCCATGGCTCTGCTTTAGCCTTCCTTATTATATCTTTAGTTTTATTGCGTTTTTGTTTATATATTTCTTTATTCTCACTTGTCCTGTGTTTTATATATATTTAAGATACAGGTAGTTCTCGACTTTGAGTTAATTCGTTTCTAGCCCGCGCTCGTAAAGCGGGAATTTATTTCCCATAGACATAATGTTAAAAATAGGGGTTACGTTATCAACAATGAAATTAGTTAGCTAATTAGTTTATGTTTAAACAACGACTGATTTATCCAAAGAAATGAAAACGTAGCCTGTAAAATCAAGTAAATTATAATAATAGAGAAATCATTTATGACTTACAAAATTTGAAGAATGTTTATTCTTCATCATCATCATCGACTAAATGCACTCTCGTTGATCACTCATTATTGGCTCGGCACTCGTTGGTTTGTTGCACAAGGAATCGTCTTCTTCAGAAATGCTTCAAGAGGCGTTTATTTCCAAGCTAATCTTCTCTTTTCTTTTCTTTATAAATTTCAATAGCGTGCACGTAGCGAAAATTTGAACTTCCGCGGTCGTGGAATGAATTATCAAAAAACAACGCGTTATTGGGTTCACATTACGATATTTACGCGATACGATGCAGTATTTATGAATGTTTAACATTCATTTTTTGCAATTAATATTTTCGATTTTGTTGATACTTTGGGAAAAAAAAAAAAAATCGTTAAGCCGGAAACTCTTAAAGCGAGAACTGCCTGTATTTATCTTGTACTGCTTTAGCTATTTCTTCATTCCATATCTTTACCCCCCCCCCCCCTCTTCTTATAGTTTTTCCCGAATTGTCCTAGTGTATCTTTTGCTGTCTACGATCTAGTTATACGAAATAATTAATTTGCGATTAAAACAGAATTTTAAATCTGTATGTTACGCACTTTTAACGGAACTATATTATTTGCGGACGTATATTTTCTTCAACAGACGCTAAGATGTGCTTAATTTTGCAGCAAGTACAGTTCAGAAAACAGTTGTTGCTCTGCCTTCAAACGACGCCCACGTGACAGCAGTTTCTCGCCGTGTGATTGGATGGAAAACAACGACCTGCGGAAGAACACTAACTGCGCGGTAAATGAGGCTACAGCGGGGTTCGACATAGTAGCAGTGGTCACTGGGATGCAAGTCGGGAGAAAGAAAATCTTTCTGAGAGGCGGCCAGGTATGAATTTCTCTTTCTTTTAGTTTATAAATACACGAAAATATGAAGTGCGCATAGTTCGTAATATACCATTGCTATGATCGCGTGATATCTGCTTTTCGTGACTGAATTCCTCATAGAACTTACGGAGGTTGTGGCAGCCATCTTGCGTCCTGTTGGTGACGTGGCAGAGCTGCCGACCCAGACGTCGGACAATTTTGTCTCCACTTTGTGCCTTCTTTCTTTCACTATCTCGCACTCTGAGAACATTCTTTATTCTAGTTATGTTCGTTAACACATACGTTTTCTGCTTTAATTCGAATTGGCACTCTAATCGTTGCTGAGGTATTTCTTAAGTTGCCTCAGTCTCGTGATTCGTAGCTCAGCAGCAACAGTTGCTTGGATTGTACTCTGTTGTTAGCCTTCGTCGTTATTTCTGTTAAGATTTTATTCTTCTAGATCGTATGTATAGCTTAGCTTAATTTTCAGCACTCACCTCATAGTAATCAGCTTAGCTGGTGGAGAGTTTTACCACATACATACTGGTTATAGGATTCTAATAACTTACAGGGATTATGGGTTTAAAAACTAAGTTATTGGCTATAGAAATTTTTCTAAGAAAGGAAAGTGCACCTTCCATTCTATGGTTGCCTAATTAAATTAAATTAAATGAAGAAATAGAAGCTAATAGTCGCGACGAGCGACTTTCGAAATTCGTCCTCAGTTAGCTATATTGGGGGGGGGGGGCGGGGAAGAGAGCGCGCTTGTGTTATATACCGGTTGGGTTCCCGAAATGCATTTCAGTGCACATGGAAACTTAATACGTGCTAAATTCCAAATGGGGAGAAATTGGCGGGAATCTTTTTGTTTAACCCGTTGAGTGATGTGTGGCGCTTAAACCATTCGATGACGAGGGCTTCGCTTTCAAGGATTTTGTAGCTGGAATTTAATTTGACTACTGTGATGGCTGAATCGATGAGTGGGTTGTGATTTTGAGATTAGACATGTTGTGTTAGTTCTGTGCTTGCTGAATTAGTTTTGAAGCTATTAAAGTGGTAGTATGCGCGCATGTTGGAAATTTTTGATGTCCCGAATTTTGCTGTTGTACTGCCTATGTAACATGCTTGGCAGTCTGATTGGCATCTGAACAAATATATAATGTTGTTGTAATCTTGTGTCTCGTACTCGTGTGTTGTCGTGTATGAATTGAATTTGGAACTTAATTTGTTATAAGTTGTGAATATTAATTTGATATCTGTATTTTTAAAAATCTGTTGAAGTCGTCTATCATATTGTTGATGGTAAGGGTGGGCGATAAGGGGTTTATGTATCTTATTCTTGTTCACGTGGTTAATGATTTTGTTTGGGTTATTAGCTTATTATGAACCTTGGTGATGGTTTCTTTTATTAGTTGTGATGGGTATTTCCTGTTGATGAATTTTTTGGTGAGGTATTGTAATTCTACCGATAGGTCTGTTTGTGTGTGGCTATATTTTACAGCGTTGTATATCTGGTTGTATAGAACTGCTTTTTTTTTAAATCTTTAAAAATCTGTGAGTGTGAGTGGTGTGAGTAGTAATGTAAGAATTTACCTGTATGTGTGTTTTTTCTGTATATTTTGGTGCCTAAAGATGTGCTTATTTTGTATACAGTGAGGTTTAGAAAATTAATTTTATTATCGGTTTCTACTTCGAGGGTAAATTTGAGTCTTTCATGTGTTGTGTTAAAGGTGTTCAGTAAAGTATCGATGGTGGTTCTGTTGCCTATTAAGAGGACGTCATCTGCATACCTCATGTATAGTTTAATTCCTGGGGGAAAGGGTTGGAGAATTTTTTCTTCGATAGAAGCAAGGTAGATCTCGGATAAAGGGGCAGAGATTCCGAGGCCCAAGGGAAGGCCGAAAATTTGTTCGTAGATGTTATTTTGGAATTTAAATTGTTTGGCGTCAAGTAACAGTGATGTGAGTTCTAAATTGCCATTAATATTTAAGTCGGTACGTTTTGTCAATATGCCGTCTTTAATTAGTAGTTCTTTAAGGGCCAGTAGCATGGATTCGATGTGCACGTTTGTGTAAAGGGAGACGACGTCGAAGGACGCCAGAATATCGTTTTCAGATATGGTTATGGAAGTTATACTTTCGTGTGCTTGTTTAGTATTGTAGACCCTGAACCGAGAAAATCTCATTAGAGGTGAAATAATTTTGACGAGGAATATGGATAGGTTAGCATAGGCGGATTGTTTATAGGAAACGATGGGCCTTAAAGGATAATCTTGTTTATGGAGTTTGACTATTCCAAAAATGTGTGGGAGAATGTTATTTCGTATGCCTATTTGCTGGAGGGTATGTAAATTAATTTGTTTGTTGGCTCTGAGTCTTCTTAGGATCCCATCAAGTTTATTTTTAAGTTTATTAATGTTAAACGTGTTGCAAGCTCTGTATGATGTTGAATCTGATAAGATTAGCATTAGCATTAGCAGAGGCATATGATGCAAGAAAGCAAGCTTATTCAGCATCAGCCAAAAAAAAAAAAAAAAAAAAAAAACAACACACCACTCTCATTTCACCCCTCCGTTCGTTCGAAATACCTGTGCAGTTGAGCCTTAAATTTGTTTAGGCTATCAACTTCAACAACAAGTGATGGAAGTCTGTTCCACCAACCAACCACCCGCTGGCCAAAGGCAAATTTCCGCACATCTATCCGACATCAGTCCTTCCTCAATTTGAATTTATGCCCTCTGAGGTGATTATTCTGAGCAAGATGAAGAATCCCATTGGCATTGAGCATGCTCAAACCACTCAAAGCCTTATACACCTCTATCAGATCACCTCGCCGGTGCCTAGTTTCCAGACTCTGTAATTTGCAAAATGTGAGCCTTTCTTCGTAAGAGCAACCCTTTGTTCCATTCACTAATCTTGTTGCACTTCTCTGTACCCGTTCCAGCAGTTCTACATCCTTCTTCAAATGAGGCCTCCAGACCTGTATACAGTACTCAAGATGTGGCATGACCATTTCCTTATACAAGGGAATAATCACCTCCTTATCCCTGCTAGAAAAATTCCTGTATATCATTGATAAGACACCATGAGCTACTCTTGCAGCTCGTCTGCACTGCTCAATGAACTTCATATCTGCCTGCACAATTACCCCCAGGTCCTTTTCATTCTCCACCACTGTCAGTGTAGTTCCGCAGAGTTGATACGTTGCTCTGGGGTTACTGTTTCCCATATGTAGTACTTTACATTTGTCAATGTTAAACTTCATTTGCCACCTCTCAGCCCATCTGTTCAACCTTACCAGATCCTGTTGCAGCAGCATAGCGTCAGTAGTGTCCTTAACAACCCTGCCAACCTTTGTATCATCTGCAAACTTGGACATTAAACTTGATGTACCATCATCAATATCATTCATAAACACCAAAAACAACAACGGACCCAACACCGAACCCTGAGGAACTCTACTAATAACATTAATCCACGTTGAGCAGTGTCCATTGATTACCACTCTCTGTCTTCTGCCACTCAACCATCCCCTTATCCATAGCAGCAATTTGCCTCCAATGCCACAGTGCTCCAATTTGTGCAGCAGTCTTCCATGTGCAACAGTATCAAAAGCCTTTCTAAGATCCAAATATATAATATCAAAGTTATTCACTGCATCCAGTTCTTTTGTGACTACATCATAGTATCCAATCAAATTGGTCAGGCAAGACCTGCCCTTAACAAAACCATGCTGCGTCTGAGCTATAACTGAATTCTTGTCTAGATGATCCTGCAGTGCTTCTTTAACCAGTGCCTACATTAATTTACCTGGAACAGAAGTTAAACTAACAGGTCTATAATTACTTGTGTCAGCCTTTGATCCTCCTTTGTGAATTGGGGTTACATTTGCACATCTCCAGTCTATGGGTACCTCCACTGAGTCCAAAGAAGCTCTCATAATTAGGCTAGGGGTTTGCTTACTTCCTTTGCTGCCTCCTTTAATATAAATGGATAGATCCCATCCACCCCAGGTGCCTTTTTTATGTTTATCCTCAACAGTCTCTCCTCCACTTTCCTCTCAGTTATTACAAAATCATCTAGCTCACTGCCAATGTTTACTTTACCTACGTCATTCTCCTTCCTGAATAACTCCTCATGCGTGAATGTAGATGCAAAATACTCGTTTAGATTGTTAGCCACCTGAGCAGGATCCTCAACTGTTGAACCATCAATATCCAGTGTACCAATCTGATTCATCCCTTTCCTTCTTGAGTTTAAATAGGTAAAGAACTCTTTTCTGTTTTTCTTTGCATCCTTTGCCAAGGATTTTTCGTAGTCTGCCTTTGCCTGCCTAATCTCCTTTGTGACTTGGTTACAGACCAACGTATATCTATCATAGGCTTCCATGTCACCCATTAATTTGTATGTATCCCATGCATGTTTCTTCTCTGCCACATGTCTCATTAGTTCATCTGACAACCATTTAGGCCTAAACCTTGAACAATATTTCTTAGTTGGTATGTAAAGCCTGGTAGCTTCCAAGATTAGTTCCTTGAATGCTTCCCATTTTGAGTTTGCTGTTGGTAACATCATCATTTGGTCCCACTGTATATAATTTAAATACTGTCTCAGTCCATCGTAGTCGCCTTTACGAAAGCAATAACCCTTCCCTTTACCCCTGATGGTAGTTACCTCCTTGAATAAATCCCACTTCAACACATTGTGATCACTGCCACCTAGTGGTTCATTTATCTGCAGATTCTTAATGCATGAAGAATCACTGCTGATAATCAAATCAAGGGTATTACTCCCTCTTGTTGCCTCACGAACATGCTGATTTAGAAAACAATCATTTAGAAAATAAATCCACAAAAGCCTTGATAGTGTGTGAGTGACCAACCCCCAAATTCCAGTCAATATCTGGGAAATTAAAATCCTCCATTATAAGACTCTCTGATTTACTGGCCCACTCTATTTTCCTGTACAATATCTTATTATACTCATCAGAGTCATTAGGCCTATAGCACACTCCTACTCTCAATTTTGATTTCCCTATGCTTATGTCACACCAAACTGACTTGACACTGCCCTGTCCATCGATGTCGACTGGCTTCACTTCCTTGGATTTTATGTGTTTCTTAACTAATAGCATAACCCCTCCTCCCCTCCTGTCCTGTCTATCCTTTCTATACACATTGTATTCCCCAAATTCCAGTTCCGCATTCCTTATATCTGTGTGACACCACGTCTCTGATATCCCAACAATATCGGCCTTTGATGTTTTGAGCAATACCTCAAATTCATCAAATTTATTTACCAAACTCCTAGCATTGGTGTACACGCAGGTATACATGCACCTGTTTCTATTCTTAGCTACCCTAACACAACCCATGTGTTTACTTGTACCTCAGTGACTCCCAGCAGTCTCTGAAATATCCTGCATCTTGTTTTTCAGGCTTCTGCTCATTTCAATAGAAGCAGTGCAAGAATCTCTTTCACCTCTGCCAGTGGCTACTGTCAATCTATTGGTCTTTGTCTCCCCCCAACTAGCAGTTTTCCGACCCACCTAACACTGCCTCGACAGCATCAGCAAAAATTCTTGCACCCTTTCTATTTAAGTGTATCCCATCCCTGTAGAAGCAATCTCTCCTGGTAACAAGTACAGTCCAGGCTGAAAAAAATTCCACCCCTTGAGCCTTGCACAATCCCTCCAGGGCCGAATTGATCGACAAGGCTCTCATCATATACTCCCTCCTATCGTGTCTGGGCAGAATTGCAGAAACTTTCAAATTCAACCCTAATTCACGGCTTTTTTTCAAGAGTGACCTGTACTTGCTAAGTAATTCCGCCGCTCTCCTACTCTTAATAGCATTAGTGCCAACATGTACAACAATATCACCTTTTGTGCCCTTAAAAGATGATATCCGCTCTACAACGTCATCAACCTTTGCCCCTGGCAGACATACCCTGGTCTTATTCCACCTATCCTTTTTACAAAGCATGTTCCCCGTTTCCCTGACAATAGAGTCACCAATAACTACTAGTTCCTTTGGGACCAGCGCATTCTGCTTAGGGGGCTGCCTCTGTGTTGCCTGATGACCAAGTGCAAGCTCCGGCGTTGATGTGGGCAGCTGAGAGCTTGATGGGCCCCTCAATTTATTTCCTTCGAGGGCATCCACCCTGTCCTTCAAGCTCTCATAAAGGCCCATAACAACGCTGAGTTGTCGCCTGATTTCCTTGCACTCCTTACATCGTGCACACACAAAGACATCCCCCATGGCAGTATCATGTCCCGTACCCGACGGCTCCGCAAACATCAAGCAAACAGTGCATTTTAAAAGACTGTGATTCAGAGGGCAACTGCCCCCCTCAGTTCTCCCCTGAGCCACAGCACTCCCATTAGGTGGAGCCTTTTGCGTTGCTGTTCTGGTCTGAGTCATGATTCCGATTTAATTCAATAAAATTTCAATTTCAGAACAAAATTAAATCCTTAAGTTATATCCCAAAACAGTTATAACGCTATATTTATTTTTTCGGTATCGAGTGTTTTCTGCGTGTTCCCTTTATACAACTTCCGTATCACGTGTACCACTATAGTTATGTATTAATTATTTGTTATGGTTAAGTCGTTATATATATATAGAGTTAAAAGTACAATTTAATTGACAATAAAGTTTATCAAGATTAATAGATTTACTGATTAATTGACAATATTATATTATGCAGTATACTACACTAAGCTTATGCTATCGTGTAAAAATGGCGGGAATTCACGAACGGTATTTCTACGGACTCGTAAGTATTGATTAGCTTCCAAATCTCGCTATCTCAATTTAGAACAAACTATGGATCCTGACTAGGTCTATAATCTACTTGTAGAAGATAATTTGATATAACAGTTGGTTAATAAATCGACTAAATTTGGTTAAAAAAAAAAACCTCCCGTTCAATTTATAACACGTGGATTTGATACCGTTACCGATACTAACATTTTCTAAGACATGTAACATTTTCTTTATATATGTGTTTTTGTCCATGATTGCGATGGTATCCCCTTTGTCTGCCTTTTGTATTATAATGTTCGGGGTTTTCATAAAGTCTCGTATGTGGGTTAATTGTTGTTGGGGAATGTTAGGTTTACTAGTTAATTGGAAGTTAAAAACAGCATTAGTTTCATGTATGATTCGATATTTATCTGGGTGGTTATGAAGTTTGGTTTGTATTTCTATCATGGCGTCTTTAACTGGGTAGTGGTTGCTGTTAATGGCGAAATTGAATCCGTATTCTAGACTGGCAAGTTCGTTCGGGGAAAATGTTTGTGTAGAAATGTTAACAACTGAGTTTGTGGGGGGGTTTTTGTGTCTCCTGGTGACTGTATCCCATTTCTTGGGGTGTTTTTGTGTAATCTGATTTAAAGTTGCTTGGATTCGTGTGTTGTTCTGTTGTACGTAATCGTACCAAGTCGTGGGGGTTAGCTCTCTTTTAAGTTTGAATTTAAGGGTATGTATTTGATCTAAAAGGAGATATTTTTCTCTCTATCTTTTCCGTAATTCGGCTTTAATTATGGCAATGGAGGCTTGGTGTATGATAAAAGGGTATTTTTTAACAGTGTTTTTGGTGCAGATACGAGCGAAATTGGGGATTATGTCATATGTGAGACATTTCTTTAAGAATGTGATATGGAGTTTGTCGGAAAAGTATTTAACTAATAGTTTTGTGAAATGGAGTTTCCTATCGTGCAGATCTGAAAATTAAGTGCTGAAAATTAAGCTAAGCTATACATACGATCTAGTTATTACATTACAGCACATAAGGACTCCTTAAAAATCAAGAGTCGATTTTATTCTTCTTAAGAATTTATTCTTCTATTTTCCTTAAATTGTGTTAACATCCTCTTCTTTTCCCATCCATCATTCCCTCTAAGATTCTTTTGTTTTAACCGTATTCCTGTAATGGCTGTGTTTCTATCGCTAAAGAAATCGTCGCAAAGGGGAACCGATAGAAGGATGGAGGGGCGGTTTGGTCCTTCGATTGGTTTGCTTTTGCGACGATTTGTTTAGCGATTGAAATGCAACGATTTGTTTAGCGATTGAAATGCAACGATTCTATGACCATTATTGGCCTCGTGGTCCTCTGTCGATATGGGGCACAATGGTCAATCTATTATTACGTTGTTTTATTTTAGTAGTTTGTTTAGTACTCTCTCTTGGTGATATTTCACGTTTGTCAGAACGGCACCCACCAAGTACCTTACTTGGTGGGTGCCGTATAGTGGGTTTACTATATAATTGGCTTCGTATTTTAATATGGATTTACTTTGAATTGGATTTAAATTGAATTTATAAATTATTTGGAGTTTCCGTCTTGTTAATTTTCCCTTTCCATTAATGTTGAATTTTTAGGTTAAAATTTCGCTCTACAGTTTTGCCGTACTAACTGGCATATGTTTTAATTCTGATTTTCATTTTATATTAAAATTCATACGTAATTTCGGTAATATATATAATATTGTAGAATTAAAATTAAATCCAATTAAACTTGAAGAATAGACAGCAAAAATGAGTACAAAATTAAATGTAAAAATAAAAAGAAAAAAATAGAGCAAACATAAGTAGCAGAAAAAATGCAAAAACAACATATTGTGTGTATTTAAGTATAAAATGCGAGGTAAAGATGTGACAAGTATGCCAGTAGTGTGGCCAACCAGGAGAGTGAAGCTTAAATTAACTAATAGAACAGCAATAAACGCAAAAATAATGAAGAATAGAGTACGGTTAGAGAAACAATGCTAATTAATTTAGCAAAAAAGGTCCAAATTAAAAGAAATTTAATGGCGCCCATCGACAAAGCACCGAAATATGTGAAATATGCAATTGTAATCTGCGAATATTAGAGACTAGTAGACAATACTGAAAATAATATCGATTTGGATAGAAAAGACTGACAATTATGCCTCATCTCGGCGGAGAACCACGAGGCCATTAGTCATGGAAACTGCATTTCGAACGCTAAACAAATAAATGGCACAACAGAATAGCATCAAGCTGCTGAAGCGATAGATTTGCATAGCGGTAGTCCTTATGCAGAGTAAAAATAATGGAGCAGAAAAAGATACTCACGTAGAGAAACCCAAACTACTGAACTAAAAAAGCAACGGCCAAACTTGTATATCTGGAAGTAAAATGGCCTATAGAGGGCAGCACAGACGCAGCGTTAGCAAAACATCCGCTACTACCACGTAAATATAATTCAAATTGAATCGAAGAATAGAGAGCTAAAATGAGGGCAAAATTAAATGTAAAAATACATTTAATGATACAAAGAGCAAAATAAAGCAAAAATCCAAGGAAGGAGTACAAATCCTTTTAATCTTCGGCATTCCTTCTAGTTTGAATACTGTAACCCCTTCATATTGGTGTGTCTTTTTAAACCTTGGTAATATGTTATCTTGGTCCTCAGGACCAAGATATCGACGAGGAATATTACAACTTTCTGAAAGTGATAAAGCCCAAGAAACCTATAGGGAAACGGAAAGGCCCCTCAGGCAACGTCGTTTCAGAGCTATTTGGCCCCTCCTCAGTGGGTGGGTAGGTATCCATTGCTTCTTAAAAAAAAAAAGCTGATCTCATTTGCACTTATTAAAATGATCTTATATCCCAATTGGGTTAAACTCAGTCAGAAACATTCCGTGGAGGGCCCCGTCCATGTGACTACCTGCTTCCCAAGCAGCTACCTGGACTTGGTTTGCCCTACATGAATTCTCAAGTCCTCCACCTCTTTCATTCTTCCCTCCTTACGCGGCTGTATTCTAAACGTAAGCCGCCGCATTGTCGGGAGAGGAACCATTTGCTTGCAGCCAGCTTGGTCCATATCCCTTCTAGCCTAAGCTAAGAAGATTTCTACCCCTTAGTCCCTAGTATACCACATAAGCTGCACGTACACCTCATTGTTCACTAGCCGGCATAGTGGTGTAGGGTACCACCATTGTTTTAGGAATTGCTGGTTCCCCAATTGAAGTAGTTCCAACATCAGAAATCTCCTAATTGCAGCATATATGGGTCGGATAGTGTATTTGTATATCTCCATGCATGTTTCCTCTGTTTTTCTCTTCCTAATCTTCCATGCTTGGTATTTTCCTTCATTTATTACGAACATCAAGACGTGTGTGGCTCTGGAGACAGGCTCCGGAAATTGCAAAAATAACACCTGATCTCTTGTTAATCGCGGTACTTTCATGATTTTGTGGACCTTGTTCCAGATACGTTGTACAGCTGGACAGGAGAAAAACGCATGGTCTACTGTTTCCCGCGCTTTGCAATATTGACGCTCAGTGTTTGAGTGTCCTCGGAACTTAGCCTTGTTTACTTCCACCGGCAGGTGCCCGTAAATCACTGTCCAGGCTAAGTCACTTCCTGACCCATACCCTATATGTTTGCGAAGATTTTTAAACATTTGCGTTTCTTCTGAGCTGCACCATGCTCGGGGATTTTGTACTGGTTGCATGTATAAGTCAAACAGTTTCCAGTAGATTTTTGAGACTTTTAGTTTTGTCCCCATGTCTAAACCTGCTGCCGATAGCTGCTGGAGGTATATTTAATGATCCGTTTGTAGAAAGGTGGTATTATTTCTGTCGCAGATCCTGTATATTCTACTCCTAGCAATTTTGTGAACCTTCCCATGTGATATTTTATTATGGTGGATGCTACATGCGTTTTCCATAGGGCCGTTCGGATATGTTTCATTATATACGCCAACCGTAGCCACTTTAGTTGTGGTATTTCATAACCACCGAGCGCTTTTCTACAATGCAACCTTTGTTGCGTCACCTCTTGTTGCCTGTTGTCCAGAATAACTTAAATAGCCTTCTGTGCAACCTTTTTTGTGTGATATATTTAAAGGTAGTGACCGTCACAATATTCATAACTATTGGGATGAGAATCATCCATATGATTGTTACTCTTCTAGAGAACGACAGCAGGCCTAGGTTCCATTGGCCGATTTTTTCCCCCAGGAGCTTAATAGTTGTCGGGTTGTTATTTTTGGTTGTCTTGGGAAGGGCACTCCCAGAATGGTGATGGGCTCTGCAGAGAAGGAGAGGCCCACTGGTAACTGTAGTGGAGCATTCTTCCCCCATTGTTGACATTTTGTTTTATGTTTATTAAGACATAGGCCACTTGACAGGCTAAAGTAACTGAACAAATCCAGCGCACTCTGCAAGGAACTGCAATCAGACATGGTTAGAATGACATCATCCGCATGGGCTATGTATTTGCAATCGGGATTCGATCCAGGGAAATGGACTCCTTTGATATTACTGGAGTTGTCTAATTGCCTGAGTATGGGCTTCAACGCCATTGAAAAGAGAGCAGGGCTTAGTGGGCAGCCCTGTCTAACCCCCCTCTCCAGTGTTACTTTATTCGAGCTGTATCCATTGATGACTAGAGTGGTGCTAGCTCCTTTATATAAACTGATGATGGCTGCTCTTAACTGTGAACCCACCTGTACAGTATACAACAGATTTTCAAGATAATTCTGAGACAGTTTATCAAAGGCTTTCTCTAGGTCAAGCACCGCTAGGATTATGTTGTAATTTTCCGCTGACAATATGGTTGCAGGTCCCTCAAGAAAAACAGATTTGCTCCCATGGATCTGCCTGGCACCCCATATGTCTGGTTTGCACCTATAATTGATCCTAAATGTCTTTTGAGGCGATTATTCAATACTTTAGCATACAGTTTATAGTCTACATTTAGTAGTGAAATCGGCCTCCAGTCTCCCACTTCTTGACTCCTTCTCCCCTGCTTTCTTAAGAATACCGTCTGAGCCTCCAGAAAGCTTTCCGGAACTTTACCCGCCATGAAGAAGTCAGAGAGAATTGTAGCCAAAACTGGCCCCACCTTTTCCCAAGCTTTCTTGTAGAAGTCTGTTGTTATTCCATCTGGGCCTGGCGCTTTGTTTGCTTTCATTTCTCGTAAGGCTGTGGAAACTTCCTTCAAAGAGATTGGCTGGTTATGTTCCTGTTGCTGAGCCACGGAGAACCATGACGTCTCCCAGCTAGTTGGTAACGCTGGCCCTAGAAATGCGGCATTCAACTGTTTGTATACTCCATTGAAGTATTCCATGATGTCTTTGGTGGTATCGTACTGACGTGATCTCACTTGGATCTGTTGTATGGGGCTGTTGCTCGTTTGCATCCTGTTGTACTGATCGAAAATCAACCCTGCCGTCTTGTCGGCAAGCCTATATCGCAGTCGCATTTGGACTGCTTTATTCTCTGCCTGTGCTTCCAGATGTAGCTGTATTTCGTTTTGCGCCTGCTGTACCCCTATTTCATCATGACAGTAGCTTAACAATCGCCTCACTTCACACAAATGCCTTAGCAATTTTTTCCTTTCCACCCCTCTTTCCTTAGCTGATTTTTGGAATGCTGTTCTTACAGCCTGCTTAAAATCTGCCCACCTCTCCCATGTCCAATGCTCAGACTGCACCAGCTCATGCGTTAAACTTTCGACGTTATGCCACCCGTCCTGCAAGAGAGCCGAGTTTAAATGCCAAGTGCCTCTGCCATAGTCTATTGTTGCGCCCAACGGGAGGTTCATTATTAACAATTTGTGATCCGTCAGGGGGCGTGTTCCAGAGATATTTACATGCCTAACTCTGGTTGCTTTGCTTGCCATATCCCTTGGTGCATATATATGGTCTATTCTTGTGCCTACTGTACCCCTAGTCCATGTTGCGTTGTGTGCTGTGGGATTGTGCCAACGCCATACATCTATGAGATCACACTTTAGACAAATGTGCAATTCCAGAGTGCTACTTGTCCCTCTTGTAGGGTCCCCCGTGCCAATCTTATCCTTAACTGGATCTAGGACACAGTTCCAATCGCCCCCAAGGATACTCCAACGTGTGCCCATCATAAATGGGCGCAGATTGTTAATTAACCGTACCCGTTCTGGGGCATCGTTTGGCGCATATACATTTATCAACCGTATTGTATTGGAATCTAGTTTCCAGTCTATGGAGACTACCCTGCCTTCTATATCTCTTTTAAGGTTGCTAAACCTTCCTACAATGGGTGGTAGGATTATGATGCCGACCTCCCTGGCATTTGTTGTGCCAAAGCTCCAAAAGCTTAAACATTTAAATCGATTTTGAAAATTTTGTACTTGTAAAATATTATGCATGTGGCTTTCCTGAATAAATAAAATTCTGATACCCATTAATAATGTCATTCTCCAGATGTGATGTTGTGTGTGCCCCTGGGAAAAGCCCCGGACAATTATCAGAACCCCGGGTTCCGATAATTACCATGTGTATTGATAATGGATCCGCCAAGGGATTTCACCTATTTTGTTTGGGATATGCTAAGGCCGTATAGGGTTTTACCCAGCTTTTGTTCTTGCCCCGCGATCCATTTGATTAGGGAGTTACTTAATTGGTGTGTGATTCCTACCGAATTGCCAAAGAAAATATCCCTCCACATAAATTGTATTCTCTCCATCTTTTCCTCTTCGGTTTGCTCTAGTATTATTCTGGATTTCCCCAGACTTTGCTCCCATTCTGCTAACTTTTCCCCCAGCTTTTCCTGACCTGGTGGTACACATTTCCCTCCCTTCATCTCGAGATCTTTTCTTTTTCCTCCCCTCATCTAGTGGCATCTGCGTATGACCTCACTGAGCAGCTGCCTGTTTTGTGGTTTGCATCACCACATTTGCTGCATGGTTTTGGGCAGTCGCTACTGATATGCCCAACTTCTCTACAGTTAAAACACCGCCCTTTTGTGCAATTCGCCCCTAGATGGTCCGAACTGCCGCACTTCAAACATTTTTTCTCCACCCGTCTGTGGTTTAAAACTAGTCGGTTCCCCATAACATATATGATATTGGGGACTGGCTTCCACATTTCCATTTGTATCGTCACTTTGCCTGTGTAGTATAGATCTGGGAAACCCTCCCACGCGTGCATTTCTATTCGTGTAACATTCCCGTATGCGTCTAATGCACTTTTTAAATATGTGTTTGGTATCTCAATCGGATACCGTTCAATGGTTATATACCTCCTGATACTGCCCACCAAATGGGGGTGTATCATTTGGTTCTCGAAAGGAAACCCTCTGACCAGTGTGTCCCTGGTCACATAGTCCTTACATACTACTTGATACTTCCTCAGAGGCAACAAAGTGAACCCCTGTAGCCTCGACAGGGTCACGCATTTTGCTAATCCCTCTATTACCTGCCTCGGTTCATATTCTGTGTCCAGAGTAAACTCCAGAGTTCTTTCACGTATGAAAAATTCATCTTGGAGAGAGAGAGAGAGAAAAAAAAAAAAAAAAAACCACCACACAAGTGCCCGCAGGCACTTAATCCCACCCTGTAAGCTTTACCAGGGTCAGCAAAGAAATAAACTTAATGTCAAAACTTACGGTCTTCAGAAAATCTTCCCTCTTTTCGAAACAATACCCGACGAAGTAATACCGTAGCAAAGTCCGTTGAGCGTCTTCAGTGGGCGGGCAGGTACCCAGGTAATGCAACATGCCATCACGGTTGCGAAGCTATTTCCACAATATGAAAGTTGCAAAGGGTGTGGGAAATATAGTACAGTGTTTGAAAATTTTATCGGTGTAGGGATTATGCCTTGTGCATAATCCCTACACCGATAAAATTATGCACAAGGATTATGCACAAGGCATAATCCCTACACCGATATTATGTAATTAACTACCTAATATCTTTGTGTGGAGATACAGAATAGTCAACCCATTTATTTGAACTACGAATGTAGTGTAAAGGGCATCGTTTTAATTGTATCTCTCTCTCTGAAATTATTGTATATCTCTGAAAATAAATAACAGTAGTCTTCTCTACTAGAGAAGTGTTATATATTTGAAGTAGTGCAATACCAGCTATCTCGTTATGACGGCAGCCACAATACGAGATACAATTAAAAATAGGTTATAAAATTTAATGTTATGTTATGAAAGTTTATTTGTATGTATATATATTTTTTATTTATATTTGTTACGTTATGAAAATTATATTTCTGTTAAACTTCTCGCACCTCCTTTTGCACTAGTCCGCGCCTCCCAGTTTGGAAATCGCTGCTCTGAAGCGTCTGTTTGAAAATTTCTTGTAACAAAATAACTTGAGTGTAATTCTGAAAAAAACAGTGATTTGCAATTTCAAGTAATGCGTAAGTTGTATGCTTCAAAGCAGGTCTCTCTTGGTAAAAAACCTGTACTGATATTAGATTGTAGCAGTTCCCACCTATCTAACCAATCAATAAATTTATTTAGAAAAAATAACATTTTCATGATTTTTAATTAAGGGTTTTTACGGATGCTTTTTTAATCTTTGTCCCTTTAGGGGCATTTTCACATTCACTATATACCACCATGTTAAAACAGTTCTAACGAAATCGGTGGTATCTTTATGAAACGGCAATTCTCTTTTTGGGCCTAAAAGAATAAGGCTATTAATGACATGTTCATTGAAAATCTGCAATACAAGTTTTGCACTTTGTCTCTCCAAACTTGAGGGATTCAAAGCCTTCAATGTTGTAACTATATTTCACAGATTTTTCAGTTTCAATGGAATGCAATGCTTTAAGGCAAGATAGTAAAGCTATATGAAGAAGTTCAGCACCTTCAAGTTGTGTTTTTTTTTTTTTTTTTAATGAAAACCCCAAACACGAGAGGTATTAGAACCTATAGTTTAGTAATTAGTACCGTGCTTGGGTTGGAGGTTGAGAAGATGAAAAAAGATATTTGTTGACATTGGACTTGAACTTCTGTAGACTGTAATTTTTAGGAAATACGTATGAAGGAAGGTTGTTCCAGACAACGGCAGTTGAATGAATAAATGAGGAAGATGAAAAGTTGGTTCTGTGGGTTTGAAGTTGGACAGTAAATGGATGTTGGCTGGTGGCGGCACGTGTTCGGACTGTTTTGAAAGAGAGAGCAGGAATTATAGAAGCCAATTCAGAAGAACAGTGCCCATGGAAGTATCTGTAGAAGAGGCATGCAGCAGAAACAGTACGTCTATGAGACAGCAAGTGGAGAGAAACTGTTAAAGATGAGTCATTAATTAACCTAACTGCCCTCTTCTGAATGGAATATAGAAACCTGAGAGAGAGGTTTTCGGGGCACTGCCCCAAATGTGGAAACAATATTCCATGGTAGGGCGGATTTTTGATTTGTAGAGTGAACAGCTTTTTCGAAGAAAGCAAAACACCAAGTTTTTTACATGCAGAGGAAGCATTATTTCTCATAGACGTACTGTTTCTGCTGCATGCCTCTTCTACAGATACTTCCATGGGCACTGTTCTTCTGAATTGGCTTCTATAATTCCCGCTCTCTCTTTCAAAACAGTCCGAACACGTGCCGCCACCAGCCAACATCCATTTACTGTCCAACTTCAAACTCACAGAACCAACTTTTCATCTTCCTCATTTATTCATTCAACTGCCATTTTCTGGAACAACCTTCCTTCATACGTATTTCCTGAAAATTACAATCTTTAGAAGTTCAAGTCCAATGTCAACAAATATCTTCTTTCGTCTTCTCAACCTCCAACCCAAGCACGGTACTAAGTACTATAGGTTCTAATACCTCTCGTGTTTGGGGTTTACATAAAAAAAAAATATATATTTGTAATGTGTTTGTGATGTATATTTGTAATGTGCTTGTGATGTATATTTGTAATGTGCTTGTGATGTAAAATATATATTTGTAATGTGCCGAGAGAGATTAGAAGTCAGGGTAATCCCCAAAACAGATATATCCGATAAATAGGAGTGTCACCAAAGATAAGCATAAGAGAAGAAGAATCCTTTTTGCGAGATATAAGACAAGACTAATAAGTTCTACCAGGATTGAAATCAACTAAGCTGTCTTTGCCCCTGTTGGTACTGGTGGAAATGCAAAATGCTATGTTTGGGCGGCAGTTATTTCTGACCTGTCATTTATTGTTACCCGTATTTCGCCTATGCCCTGCTTTTGCAGTCTGTGCCTCTATTGAAGTCTCCTTTGGTCAGCTTATTTTTATTTCCTTGTACTGCCAATTTTCTGAAGCCACACAGACCTTTATGGATTATCCTGAACTGGTTTTTGGTACACTACAACAAAAAAACGTTATCATTCTTATGGATTCTAACGCTAACTCTGTTCTTTGGAACAATCCCCACTGATGATAATGGAGAACTTTTCGAAGATTTGTCTTTTCTCATAGGCTTAAAGTCCTAAATTGTCCTGATCGACCTCCAACTTTTGTAAATTGTAGAGGATCCTCCTTTAATGATGTGTCTCTTGTCTCTTCGGCAATTGCTGCATCCTGTCTTGAATGGAAGGTTCATACCTCTTGGTCTACAAGAGACCACGATGAAATTACCCTTTCTGTATTTGCTAATTTCACACAATCCAGATGTGAAAACAGGTATGTTGCTAGGTTTCACACTAAATCTGCTAATTGGCCTTTTTTTTGAACCACTGCTAAAGAATTCCTTCTCTGAATTTTCCTTTATGGACATTGAAACTCTGGATGCGTTTGCCTTAACTAACCTAGTGCAAGGTCTCATCTTACAGGCCTGTGATGAAAGTATCCCGCTGCGGAAAAGGAAAACGTATCACGTGCTGTGGCGGTCTCCTGCTCTCATGGATCTTAAGAAGAACACCAAGTCCTGCAGAAGAGATTATCAGAGGGCTTGACGGTCCTCTTCTCATTCCAACTTAGAGATTGCTGTTTTGTTATCCAGATATAAGAATGCCAGACGACGCTATCACGAAGAGATTTATAAATCCAAAAGAGCATCTTAGGAGTCCCTTGTTACCTCTCAGGAAAATAATGAACACTGGGGGCTAGTTTATAAATTAATCAATCGCAAACTTTCCCTTAATGAAGTTTTCACCTCTACAAAACTTGACGATGGTACTGATACCTTATCTTGGGCTGACTTGGTCAATAAGATTCTCGATGTCGTCATTCATCAAGATGCTGATGCTGAATTATCCTATGATCAATCCAGTATTATAGAGGAAAATTTTAGATGTTCTGGTTCTCCTGATGAACCAGGTTTTATCAAAGATGAAGTTAACACTGGCATCATGTCTTTGAAATCGGGCAAATGTCCTTGTCTTGATGGATTGGAAGTTGAGATTATTAAGCGTTCCTAGAAAATATTTCCTGATGTCTTTATTTATCTCTTTAAAACCTGTCTTCGTGATGGAACCTTCCCTTCTGCTTGGAAAATTGCTGTACTTAAAAAATACTAATTAAGGGACCTGATAAATCGCCTGATTCTCCATCTTCCTATAGGCCTATTGCCTTACTGCCCGTTCCTGGCAAGGCTTTTGAAAAACCTATTGCTAAACGTCTTATGTCTGCTTATACTGCACTTCTAGAGGACTTATCTCCAATTTTCAATTTGGCTTTGTCAAAGGTCGTGGTAAAAGACGCTATTCATAAGTTGTTTGACTATCGTGATCTTTCCCCTCTCTTAATATGTCCTGGGTCTCTTTGTGAACTTTAAGGGGGGAAGCCTTTGATACACTTTGGTGGCATTGTGTATCGAAGTCCCAGGCGGCCCAGGTTTGCATGCCTATCTGTAATGTCATAAAGAATTATTTTACAGACCATCATATTAAAGTCACTTCTGACTTTGAAGAGATTACTCGCTGTGTTACTAGGGGCTGCCCACAAGGGTCTGTTCTTGGGCCCCTGTGTTGGAATATTGGTTTTGACAGTTGGCTCTCAAAATCCTTTGATAATGTTAACACGGTTGCTTAGGCAGACGAGGTGACTATCATCATTAATGGAAACTCTAGACAATGCCTGGAAGATACAGCTAACTTTATAATGAAAGAACGTTTTAATTAGACATCGATCCACAAATTACAAGTGTCAACTGCCAAGACTTGTCAGATGCTACTTAGTGTAAATTGGATCCGGATCGGTCGCCAACTATAAAATACAATGGTATCCCCATTCGCTTCAACTCTACTGTAGGTGTAAAATCTTAATGGTTAGATTAAAACAAATTGCTAAACAAGACTAGGATATCAGAGTGTGCTCTGATACCCTAGTCTTGTTTAGTCTGATACTCTGATACGACTATATTATAATTGCTTCTTTTTAGCCAGCATTTTGTACGGTGCTGGTGCTACCGTGCAAATAAGGTTGCTATTATCAAACAACTTTTGCAGGCTCAAAGAGCTGCTCTTATCTTGATCATGCAAAACTACCTCTACATCTGCTCTTCAAGTAATGCTAGGTCGACTTCTAATACATTTTGAAGTGCAATATCGATACTTTCTATATCATCTAAAAAGACGTTACCCTGCTGCCATTAGTGGTTCTACTTTGAATCTTGATGAAGATTTTTCTCCTGAAAAGAAGAGGATCAGAGTGAATTTTAATAATATGTGGCAACAGGATTGGTCAAATTCTTCTGTTGGTGCTGCTACTAGAGGTTACTTCCCAATTGGCAAGGAATTTCAGAATAAAGAATTGCTTTGGTTATCTCCAAGCCTTTCTGCCACGTTTCTCCTTACTGAACATGGGAGCTTAAACTTTAAACTCTTCTCGTTTGGTCTTTTGGACACACCGCTTTGCCCTTGTGGTGCTACTGAAACTGTAGATCATGTCCTCTTTCACTGCCCTTCCTATTGTGACCTGAGACTTGATTTACACTGTGCCATTCCAAACCTCACTATTGAACACACGGAACTGATAAACCAAGGAGTTTTTTATTCTGTTTAATTCTTATGCCAACAGGGCCTTCAAAAGAAGAAATGTTATTCGTGCCTCAGTACTGCCTCACTAATAGCGAAGTTTCTTCCGTGAGATCCTTATCACCTTTTAAAATTTGAGAACTTTCACTGTCGGAAGTCACTTACTACGTTGAGAACTGAGAACTTTCAGCCTCTGTTTTCACATACTGTTTTTGCTTGCTAACAGTTTTCTTGTTAATATGTTAATAGTTTTTATGTGAACTGAGATCTTTCATCTTTTAGAAGCCTCCGTTTCATTTTCTGTCTTTGTATGCTGACAGATCACATGTTGATATGTTAATAGTTTATATGTTCATATGTTAGTTGCACAGATATTTAAATGAGTGGTAGTTCTTGTGTTGATGTTGAATCTAAGAAATGTAATATATAAATTGTAAAAATGTAAAATATGCATCCTTCTCAATGGCAATGGTTCCAGTATGATAGAATTGATTGTTGTTGTTTTTTTTTATTGTTGTGTATATTAGCATTTATTGTTTTGTTTTGGTTTGCTTTATTTCCGCTTGTTGTTCCTCCCTCACCCTTTTTAATCTTCTTTTTAACCCCCTTTTGTAATCAGAGCTACTTTGCTACTTTGAGCTGCTGTTTTACGTTTTAATTTTCCCAGCTGTTGTGTCTCTTCTTTTATTATATCTCAGTACATACTTTTTAATTTGAATTTTTATTACATATGTGTATTAATACTATAACCCATATAATTTTTCTTTTCTTCATGTCATGACCACATTTTTACGTATTCTGTATATATAACTGATTTATTTTGTATATATTGCTATTTGAACCTTGTGGTTTAATAATTAAGAGTTTTTTATTAGTTAGACTTCCCCTTGTAATTAAGATGCATAATCTCTTGTCCGATATATATATTGCTGTTAAATTTTGTGGTGTAATAATTAAGAGTTATTATTAGTTGAGACTTCCCCTTGTAATTTAGATGCATAATGATAAACTTGTTGGGTGGGCAGGCAACACCATTTTCCACTATCTTTTTTCTTGCTTTATTTCTATTGTCTTCTGAAAAATCCATCTGTGATTTTTCTCTACTTTCTGTAGATAATTTTGTATAGTTAAAAATTACTCTTCTCTCTCCACATGATGTTAAACAACGGCTAATGGGGGAAACCCTGGGGTCCACCAATAAATAAATAAAAAATGCTTCGTTTAACCTTGAGATAACGTGAAACGTTGAGATGCAACCCATGCTAAATATGTACTAAGCGAAATGAAGACTTTGACAGACAATATATAATTAGAATTACCAAACGTTCTTGGGGTGGGAAACCCTCCACTTTCAAGCTGTACTACTAATGCATATTTATTCCTATTGTCTGCTATGCTGCGGGCGCTTGGGGCCCCAGTATACATAGACTCATGGCGGAAAAAATCTTGACTCAAGCTCAGCGCTTCTTCCTGATTGCAACTTAAAGAGCTTGTCCCACGATTTCGACGTCAGTATTGCAGGTAATCAACGGCAAACTGCCAATTAAATACGAAGTACTGTACAATTATTTTCAGGCGCCTCTGTAGCCAGGTTGGCAGAAGCAGCAGTATGTAGCACACGCTTTTTGATTAGACCGGGGTTCAAACCCACGACCACAGAATACGGAGGATGCGGAAAGGTCAGGGAATGACCACCGCATACCCCCAGAGCAATATGGCCTTAGTTGCTAATGCTCCTAAAAACCAAATAACAACAACAACAATTATTTTCAGTATTGTTGATGGAACGGTATTGCATCACATTTCAATCAGTTTTCTCTTAACCTTGACGTGCCAGTGAAAGAAGACAACGCTAGATTAAGAAACCAGGTCCACCAGGAGTGGCAAAACGAATGGACTACTGTAATCTTAGAATGTCGATATTATGTAGATATTCGTTTTGAACTTCAGACATTAATGGAGGTTCATGGTGTAAATAACTTCAAGTTTTTAGGATGTAAGGAAAATTATCAGGCACTGGCTATCTTTGCAGACAAGGCTTTCCGCAGAAGGAAAGGACTTGACTATTGAGTATAATTATGGTGTATAAATAAATTGCTGATATAAATAAGGTGTATATTAGTGTACTATCACTGTATATAGTTGCCTTTGTATTGATGGTATTGTTATTGGACCTCTGATGGAATGGAAATGCATTGATTGATGCAGTTCGTCCAAAAACCGTTTTGTATATATGTTGAGGTGCCAGGTTCACTGTTGGGTGGGCAGTGTCCTGGGACTTGGGCCTCTAATAAGGAGCATAAATTGTAAATCTTAAATTCTATAAATTGTAAGATATATCTATAATTGTAACCAAACTGATAGGTGTATAAGTTGTGAATGTGAAGGTTAAAATAGAAATTGGTGCTTTCAACATATTTTATTTATTGAGTTCCAAGTATTATGGACGACTGATATGCAATACACTATATAACACTATTTTTGCTGTTAAGTTAGTGGATCAAGATGTTTTGCAAGACTATAAATTATAAATAATGTACAGTTACTCTTCAGCGGCGGACAGGGGAATCCTGGCGCCCACAGAAAATAATAAAATATTTTGAATACTTTGCCTCGTTTAACGGTTATGTCCATGTTGTTTTGTGGGGGGGGGGATATTTTTATTTTTTCTCTTTTGATTTTAATTATAGACCTTATTTTAATCTATCCCTTAGCTATTTCTTTCCCCCTTTACCTTGGAACCACAAAGGCTGTTGTTGTTATTTTTCTTTATTCCTTTAAACAGGGGGGTCCTCACTTCCCTTCCAAGGCCCACACGCTACCTGCTGCATAATATATTATTCCCTTAATTTTATCCTCTTTGTTCATCAGAAGATCCAAGTACTGAGGACTTTATTTTATTATTTTTTTTTCTTTATATTAGCTTCCCTAGCTTGGATAGTTCGTGTGACTTACAGTTAATGCTTGGTGTCAATATCACACATAAAGCTCATGATAAAACAAACTAGATTTATTTACTTGTTTATACCAGATATTTACACACACTATATAATTCATAATATCCAATTTCTTACAACTAATTATTAATATACAAGGGGTAATTCCATTGTTTCACTTTCATCCTATATACTCTAGAGAGGAATGTTCTACTGAATTAATATAATACACTGTTATTACTAGTTATACATTCCATAAACTTGACCCTTTTCAGGTTTAACAACTTTCCTTATTTTTCAGATACTTCTAATCACAGATGAGTAACACTCACACACTTTCTTTCTCTCTTTTTCCCTAGTTAGTGACTCTAATTTCTATCACTTACGATAGTGTTCATCTGGTTTCAGTTCTTTACTGACTGTCCTGTCCATTACTTTTTCTTTCGTTTATTTCTTTATAACACCGTTTCTGTTAATAAATATTCTACATAAGCTTACTTGCTTTCCTCTTCTACCACCTGGATGAGTTTTCCTTCTTTGCTTCTTCCGCTATTTCCTCGCTGGACTTGGCCACCGCAAATTCGCTAGATGTGCTCCCGGCTCGACCTCAGACGTTCCTATTGTGCACAGGATCTTCCTCCAGGACTGTTGCTTTTTTTCCCCTCAGTGGATAACTCGAACGACCTTCCTTACTATGACCCTTCCGCCTTTTTTGCTATTATTCTACCCACTATATTTCCATTTTTTCGGAACTTTCTATATGCGTTTCCCGCACTCCCAAAAATATCTTTCCGCCACTCTCACGCCTCTCCCCGGAATTTCCTCCGGATCCTTCCTTCCAGGCTTCGGGACTCTGACTTTCGGGCTCTCGCTCCGTCTTCTTCCTGCATCCGAGTTTTGTTTCCAACTCTCCCTTATTTTTCGTCCAATCATAGTTTTCTCTCCCTCTTCATCTTTAATTTCATTCGCTTATTTTTTTTTCTCGTTGTCCCGACCCGCGTCTGGTAGGTCGAGCTCCCTTCTTTGTGTCGAGAACATCCGGGCACTAAGCAATCTGTAGAACTATCTTTGGGATGCCGGCTACCACTTACCTCTTCCGTTACGCTTCCTTCCAAGACACCGCCTGTGAAATTATTGAGAATGCCTCCCGTATCGGCCTGTTTGGACTTTGTTTACCGCTCGAACACGGTGAGCTCTCTGATCTGGGTCTTCCCTTTGGATGGAGTACGAAACCACTTTAGGGGTGTGGGCGTACTTTTGTCCCCCGCTACCGTCAGTAGGCCACAGCCCTTTTTCTGTACACACGAACTGCGCCAAACTGGCCTACCCATTGTATCACAGTTCGGTCAGCGCCCCCCCCCCCCCTGCTGTTAAGCTAATCTCTTAGTATTGAAAGGTGCACTGCACAAGCAAATCAGCTGAGTGCTTATCTGTTAAAAACATTAGATATTGTAAATTATAAATTCCAAAATATATGTAAGAATAGTTCTTACAGTTTAATGGTCTGTTATGACAGTCCGTTATGAAGGGATTTTGTCACTACATATAAGGGAATTTGTCACTACACACAGCATATAAGGTGTATCCTTCCGATTCCTATGTATGCTTCTGAAATTTGGTCCTCAGCTTCTGACTCACATTATAAGTCTGTCATAGGAATAGAGTTCTGGCTTAACAGAGTTGCTAGACCCCCGTTTTACTATCTCTAGGTCCAACCTCCACTGAAACCTCAGCGTTACACCCTGGATGCAGCAGACAATAAACAGGCATATACACATACTAAGAGAGATACCCAGGTTGGAGGTTGATGCAATGGTCTTTTTTTTTTTTTTCTTTCATTCGTTTGCCCATCAGTTTGTCTTGTCTTTTACATACATTTGTCTAGTCATTCATTTTTTACTCAGTCCTCTTACATACTTTTTACTTTCCAGAATTTGCAGTTAATGAGCTGCAAAAGTTCTTTCTATTCGATTTTTCTTTATTCATATTATTCATTTTCCCCCATAAATGCTCATAGGCAGATTGGACGCACCAGCCCTTGATAATATTCTAGCTCAGCGATTTCCAAACTGGGGAGGCGCGGACTAATGCAAAAGGAGGCGCGAAAAGTTTAACAAAAATGTAATTTTCATAACATAACATATATAAATAAAAAAATATATACATATAAATAAACTTTCATAACATAACATTAAATTTTGTAATCGATTTTTAAAGCATTTACCGCCACCTATCTCGCTCTAACTTCGATATAAACATGAGATAAACATTTATATCTGGAAAAAAAAAATTATATTTTGCTGAAATGGATCGATGAATTATGATTGATATGATGTAATGTAAATATAATTTAGTGCGTACTATGTATGACATATATAGGTAGATTGCATAGTATAGCATTAGCTGCATGGTTGAAAATATGGTTTCAGCGGTGTGCAATCGTGTTTTTTATTGTTTTTGGCGTGATTACTTACTGATAATAATCGTTAGTAATTTAGAAGTTGTGTTTTTTAAGAATATAAATTTAATCCTAATATTTTTAGACGAATGGATAAATTTTTGACTGGTTGCGAGAGAAAATCCACTAATAATGAAGATACTGACGCTGATACAAGCAACGGGGAACAAGGAGGTAGAACTCCCAAGACAAGAAAATACAATTCATCCTATTTATCATTAGGATTCACGAGTGTTATTATAGATGACTTGGAAAAACCAATGTGTTTGTTTTGCACGAAAGTTTTGGCTGCAGATAGTATGAGACCTGGCAAATTAAAACGGCACCTTAATTGATAATTTATTTATCCCTATTTTGTGTTACAATTGTTGGGAGATAACAGCAAGAAGGGAGGGAGAACACATAAACCAGAGGCTTTTTAGGGGGTGTTCCCTTTGAAAAAGATAACAATAAAACCAGATACACCATGAATCAGACATATTTCTACATTAAACTAACCACACATGTCGCGTGGTTAACAACAGTACTTGTAATTACATTGTGAGTATTTTTACAATAACAAGTATGAAAGAAAAAAATATGAAATAATTGCGTAGAGTGTTACAAGCTTTTTGACAGCTATTCCTTCAACTTGTTTACAGAATTTCCAAACTGGTATGCATTGTGGAAAGTTCAGGAGTTGAGTGGAAGGTGATTTAGATTAGACATCCCTGGTGATGTGTCCAGTCAGGAGATTCTTGAACCTGTTTAGTGAAATGGCATTTTTGAAATTTTCAGGAAGATTATTCCAGGTTTTTGCGCCTCTGTATTTTATATTTTTCTGAAAAGCGGAACCTTCGGGTTCGCTTCATTTCTTAAATTATTCCTTCTTCTTCTATTGTTATAAAAAAGGATCTGAAGAGAGGAGGAAAGTTTGGTGTTTTCAAAGCATTGCAGACAAAGACCGCCTCAGCTTTTTGTATCAGTCCCCTCGACGTGGGCACCTGTACGTGGTGAGGGGACCTCCCAGTGATGCTGCAGGTTTTCCAGATTAGCATCACTGGGATCCAACGCCCATACCTTGGTTCCAGGGTTACACCATTGGAATCCGGCGTGTGCAGCCGTGCGCCGCGACCCGTGGAAGCGGAAAGGGGGATCCTGGTGGTTGAGGGGGCCCAGCCTTAATACACCACTTTGGCCCCTGCTTCGACAAGACGGGCGGTCCCGGACCGGCTCGACTGGGATCAATCGGCGGGTGGTTTTATACTGCTAGGGTCAACTGCGTTCCAATAAGTCTCCCTCCCTTTGGTCCTGGGACGGGATAAAGACTTATTGGTAACGTGGGTATGGTGTTCTAAGCGAACTCGGCGTCCCATTCGTGTACGCAGTACCTGCTAGTTCACGAGTGGGCGCCCCCTCGTAGGGCTCCGTGGTGGGTGAGGCATCAGACATTTTTCCTTTACTCCTATGAGTAATTTAAATTCTTCTTCTGGGGCCCCAACAAGGCCCCTACCTAATCGAGATGATGACGCAAATAACACCTCTGCAAAACGAGCCAGAACTGAGGATAAACCACCACCATCAGTGACAACGCTTTTCCTCATTCTCCATTCCACCGGAGAGCAGTCCATTGGAAAGATGTCACCCTTCTTCATCCAGAAAGGATTAGAAGGGTTGTCAGGTTCACCAAAATCTGTAAAAAGACTGCGTTCTGGCGACCTTTTGGTCGAAGCTTCTACCATCAAGCAAGCCGAAAAAATCATAAAGTCTACATCCATAGGGGGAATACCTATCATCGTAACCCCTCACAAAACTCTAAATTCTTCACATGGTGTCATATCAGAGTAGGATCTTCTTCATGTTCCTGAAGAAGAGATCTGCTCTGAATTAAAAGACCAAGGAGTGACAGCTGTCAAGAGAATATCGATACGGAAGGATGGGAATCTCGTCCCTACCCGAGTTTTTATCCTCACGTTTAACACCCCACGGCCTCCAAGTTTCATCAAGGCAGGCTATCTAAACTGCCCATTGAGGATTTATATCCCAAACCCACTGCGGTGTTTTAGATGCCAAAAATATGGCCACTCACAAACATCTTGTCGTGGTAACCCTGCCTGTGCTCGATGTGGTGTTAAAGACCACGAGAGCAAGGAATGTTCAGCTCCAAAACCGATCTGTGTCAATTGCCAAGGAGAGCACCCCGCCTACTCTAGAGCATGTCAGCGGTGGAAGGATGAAAAAGAGATCCAAAAGTTAAAAACAGAGCTGAATATCTCCTACCCAGAGGCCAGAAAACGTATCCAACCAATAAATAGCGGGAAACCTTCATATGCCCAGAAGGTTTCTGCAAAGTGCCCTATCGGTACACAAACTGAGATGACTATACCACCGAAAGAGTCATTCACTCCGATTGCACGCTATTTATTGAATTCACAAAAGCCCACCAAAAAAACACAATGAGTTGCCACTCCTATATCCGTACGTCCTAGTGCTCCACCACTACCAAAACCAAGTGGTAAAGAGCCTGCAGTAAGAACAGAAACAATGGATGTAGAGAACAAGGAGGTACAGGATGAATCAGTCTTGGAACTCTTTGCGGAGGAAGAAATGGACACGGGACAGCGTCCATTCTTCCCCAAAAAAGATAAATCCAAGACTGACAAAAGTAAGCCCTCAGCACCTCGGAAGCCGCCTGATGGACCCACCAAGCCAAAGTAATGGCTAAATTCCTACAATGGAATTGTCGTGGATTCCGGCGAAATACTGATGACATCAAGGCCCTCCTGCAAAAGCACGAGCAAGTTTGCTTTTGCTTGCAGGAGACTTATCTAAAGGCAAATGATCATCCCACAATGCATAACATCACAATCTTTCGTAAGGATAGAATTGCGGATGGTCCTGCTCATGGAGGAGTGGCTATCCTTGTGTATAATCAGACCCCAGTTCAGCCCTTGCTAATTACAACCAGCATTGAGGCTGTTGCAATTCGCCTTACAGTGGGATTTTTATTAACTGTGTGCTCTATTTATTTGCCACCTGGGACTGACACCTCCCAGGAAGACCTTGATGACCTTGTATCGCAGTTGCCTCCCCCTTTCTTACTTCTCGGGGATTTTAACGGACATAACACCCTGTGGGGTAGTGCTAACATCAATGGAAGGGGACGGGTCATAGAGCGTATGCTCAATGACAATGACCTTTCCTTTCTAAATACTGGAACAAACACCTTCTTCCACATGCCTACCCGTACTTTTTCTGCCATTGATCTCTCTATCTGCTCCCCTTCTCTACTCCCTTCACTCACTTGGGAAGTGGAGGAGAATCCATACGGAAGTGATCACTTCCCTGTGATAACCTCCTTACACAGTGGGTGACCGTGTCTTCCTTTCAGGTTACCACGGTGGAAGATTGATCAGGCTGACTGGTCTGCCTTCCATCATCAGGCAACTTTTGATCTTAGCACCGTCAGTCAGGAGCCTATCAATGATACAGTAACGTACATCACAGAAACTATCGTCCAAGCAGCTGCGAATGCTATACCAAAAACATCTGCCCGGTTTCCATCGTTTCCCAAACCTTGGTGGAATTCACAATGCACATCAGCAAAAAAGGCTCAAAACAAAGTGTGGGGGATATTCCGCCGATATCCTACCACGACCATCCTTATAGCCTTTAAACGTGCTCGAGCCAAAGCACGCTATATCCGCCGTCAGAGTCAAAAGGAATCATGGATCCGTTTTACCTCATCCATTAACCAGTCTACCAACTCTAAGGTAGTCTTGGATAAAATCCGGCAAATTAAGGGAAAATATACATCCCACCCTTCTTCAATCCTAGATTATAATGGATGCACTATTGCATCCATTATAATCTAGGATTGAAGCTACCGCTTTTAATCATCTGACTGAACCGTATACACTCAGTCAGATTTTATCTGACAATGACAATGTGTCTGCTCTTTTAAGCTTTTTAAAATCAATAAATATTTTTACTCGTATATAAAATTTACATTTTTCTTTTATATATTTGTTATACGTTTTGACATAGTGACCTAACTAATTGGGTCACTGAAAATTTTAATTTTCTTTTATAAATGACCTGGTCTTGGCGCATTATAGCCTTAGTAGCTAATGCGCCAATAAAATTAAAACCAAACCAAACCAAACCAAACCAATTTGTATCAGTTGGTAGATGCTTAAGAGGCTCGCTTCCTTATATCTCGAAGTCACCGATGCATTCCAGGGAAGGCCCAAAATTGAACGAACACATCGTTTGACAATTGAATTGATTCTCGTAAGGTTATCTTGACTGGTCGTACCCCACGAGATGATTCCATATGTGAAGTGAGGCTGTATAAAGGAAAGGAATACTAGTCTGAGAAGGGAAGGTGGTACCCAGGCAGAGGCTTGGGCGAGTATTCCTGCTAGTGACGAAGTCTTCTTTCGTATGGTGATCATTTGTTTATCCCAAATCAGCTTGTCATCTAGCCAGATTCCTAGAAACTTGGTATCATTCACCCTTTCGAGTCGTTTTCCTTTGTATGTTATTTCGAAATCAATATTTAATGGTTTATTTTCCGTCCTAAACACCATATATTTGGATTTTTCTGGGTTTAGTATTAGCTGATTCTTTTGAAGCCAACTATGCATTTCGGAGAGCAGGGCAGAGATCTTGCATTGAAGTTGGTTAGGGTCTTTATCAGTGATTAGAATGGAAATGTCATCGGCATACGCTACTAGGTGGGAAGATGGAAGATGAGAGAGAAATTCATTAATGTAAAGAACAAATAGGATAGGTCCGAGAAGTGAGCCTTGAGGTACTCCCCTGGAGAAATAAGAAAAGTCTGAAAAAGACTAGTTTGTTTTAACGACAAATGGCCTATCAGTAAAGTAGTCTTCAAGGAGAAGGTTAATTTTTCCTCTCAAGCGAAGATTGTTGAGTTTCTTGAGTAGGATATTATGATTTATGCAGTCAAAAGCTTTTGATAGGTCTAGAAACAGTGCTATTGCATAGTGACCCTTTTCAAGACAGTCCGTGATAGTAGAGCAGAAGTCAACAATTGCCAGGTCAGTGGATCTTTTTGAACGATAAGCGTACTGTTGTTGATGGATAAGCTGATTGACTTCCAGGAAGCCCATGAGTCTGCCGTGAAGAATTTTTTCGAATAATTTTGCAAAAACTGAGAGTAGAGCTATTGGAGGAAAATTGTTGATAGAGTTACAATTTTTCCCCTTAGGAACAGGAACAATGACTGCTTTTTTGAATTGAGACGGGAATTTACCAGATTGAAAGGAAAGATTGTAAATATACTTCAGTGGTGTTAGAATTGCGTTAAGGTCCTTTTTCAGCAGAGCAGGAGATATTTCATCAAAGCCAGGGGCTCCCATTTCTTTTAATTGATGTCCTGCTTCTAAAATCTTTTGATCTGAGAGCGGAGCGAGGAAACAAGAGCTCCTCATTGAGTGCTTGACAGATTCTCTCGTTGCATTATCTCTAGAGTCAACTTCGTCTTTAAAAAGCTTATTCACACTTGAAATAAAGTGATTACGGAAGGCTGCGGCTTTTTCCTGGTCATCCGAAATGAGTACCCCGTTCTCAACTACATCTCCAACGTAGCTCTGTGATTTCGTTTTTCTTCCAGGTAGTAGCTTGTCCAAGACTGTCCACTTTTCCTTGCTTGTAATGACGACTTTATGTTGGGAACTACAATATTTCCTTTTCTCCGACCTAATACTGTCGGTGACTTTGTTTTTGTACGTTGTGTATTTGTTTTTATCCACCTCCTTTCCTGTTTCTCTATCAATTCTTGCAAGTTTGTCCCTTTTCTTTAGCATGTTACAAATTTTGTTTGACATAAATGGGCATAATTTCCATCTTGGCCTAGTGGTCTTTTTATTCCCTGGGATCCTGATGTATGACGCGCATTTTTTGTAACTATTTAAGATGCATTAAAACTGCATTCTGAATACGTTGGTAAGCCCGTAGAATTTTTTAAAAGAAAATTAGATGAGTTTTAATAAACAAAAGCAAACGTTCAAAAAAATAGTTTCTGTTCCATCAAATGCATTGCTAGCGTCGTACCAAGTTTCTTACAGAATCGCGAAATGTAAAAAACCACGCACAATAGGAGAAACTCTGGTTTTGCCAGCAGCTATTGATATGGTTAAAATAATGTTCGGCGAAACAGTTGCGACAAATACCGCTCGCTGATAATACAGTTGGCAGAAGAATCGATGATATATCTGAAGATCTTTGCGATCAGTTAGTTTCTCGACCGCGTACTTCGAAATTTGCCATACAAGTAGATGAGGCAACTGATGTAGCTAAAGATGCTCATTTAATTGAGTATGTTCGATATGTTGCAGAAACTAATATAATGGAAGATATATTATTTTGCAACCCCATTCCTGGAAAGGCCACATACAATGAAATTTTTGATATAATTGACACTTTTTTCGATGAGAACGACATAAAGTGAAATAACCGCATTGGACTCTGTACTGATGGAGCGCAATATCAGGACACGAGGCAGGTCTTCGAGCATTAGTTAAAAAGAAAGCGCCCGAAGTTATCTGGACGCACTGCATGCTTCACAGAGCAGCTCTTGTGTCAAAAAATATGAGCGAGGAACTCAACAACATTTTTTCAAAAGTTACGAAAGTTATAAACTACATAAAAAACAACCCTCTAAAAGTTAGGTTGTTTGCAAAGCTGTGTGAAGATATGTAAGCTAATTATACCTCACTTCTATACTGTTGTGAAGTGCGCTGGCTATTTCGTGCAAAAGTGATTCAAAGAAGAGATTGCAATTTTTCTTGATGAAAATCATAATGAAGAGACAAATTTATTGTTAAACTTGCCTATTTGGTTGACATTTTTGGAAAATCGAGTGTTTTGAATAAATCAATGCCAGGACCACAAATGCATTCACAGATTCAAAAAGACAAAGTGAAAGCATTCATAAAAAAATTGGAGCTGTGGAAATCAAATTTATAAAAAAATAAGTTCGACATGTTTCCACTTTTAAATAATTTCTGTACCAGAGCTAATATTGAAGCAAACAAAAATCAATTTACTGAACACTTGGATGGTTTGCTAATGCACTTTCACATTATTTTGAAGATCTTGATTTTACAAAGTTCGCGTGGATACAGAATCCATTTGTCGATGAACAAGATGATGAATTGGGATTGACAACTATTGAAAAGGAAAAATTGATAGAATTATCAAGCGATACTTCATTGAAACAAAAATTTCGAAGTGAAACCCTAGTTCAATTTTGGTTGAATCGAAGTGAAGAATATAATACTTTGTCAAGCAAAGCTATGCAAGTACTGCTGCCATTCGTAACATCATATTTATGCGAAACGGGATTTTCTGCATTAGCTGAAATGAAATACAAATATCGAGCCTGGTTAATAGTAGAAAAAGAACTACGAGTAGCACTCTTCTCAATGACACCTAGATTTGATAAATTTTGCGCTAATAAACAAGCACATCCATCGCATTGAAAACAAATTAATTTAAAAATGATAACAAATTAATTTTACTATATATATATATATATATAGTAAAACCTTGTTATTATTCTGTCAATTACGTTTTTTTCATTTTTTGTGTTAATACATTTTTTACCATTTAAAAATGTGTCTGTATTTTTTTATGAAATAAAAGGGGGGGGGGCGCCAAGGTTAGATTTTTTTTTTTAAAAGAGGACGTAGTAACATAAAGTTTGGAACCATTGTTCTAACTAAACAACATGCCACAGCTAGACATTGTGGAAGGGTAAATTACCATTTCATCCAATCATCAACAATCTTAATAGCCTACGGAGATTCTTCCCATGAAATACAGTAAAATATTTAATTAACTGTGTGCAGATAGATGCAGAAAAACTGTGAGGATGCAACGTACCGGAAAGAGATTTTCCAGATTTCTTTTAGACTTCAATATATAAATGAGCTGAAATGTGAAAATGTACCAAAGAGTTATGAGTAAAATAAACTGTTTCATGCATCATAAGTGAAACTTTTTTCTTTAAGAAAAATAATAATGGTAAGCTATTGGAAACATACTGGAAACATGCCCTCTTTAGCAGTTGCGGAAATATATAATTTATATATGGAATTACTGACTTGTAAATATAAATTGCGTAATGTGTATACTGAATTATTTATGTTTAAATATAGTGTATATTAAATATAAAATGTATATAGAATATTTAGGGACGAGACTTGGTGTTCAGTATATGTAACCCATTGCCCGTGCCCAGCAATGGGTACTTGCTGTGTAATTAGCATCCTCCTGGCACTTTGGGATCCTGGGGTCGTTTCCTTTTGTGAAATAAACAGATAATAATAATACGAACAAACTTCGGACAGCACTGAATAAAAGAAGAAACGAATGAATTCAACAGATCAAATAGAGGAGTCACGAGGGAAAAAAATCTTTCTCTCAAAAATTTCCGAAAAAGAAAAAGAAATCATGGGTGGATGGAAAGTAATAGTAGGACAGGATAGAAATGGAACCATAGTAGTCCGATGGGGATTAGGACAAAGGAATGAACAAGGTGATCATATGGTAGAATTATGTAATAGATATGATTATTTTTTTACTAAACCCAGGGTTCTCAAACTTAATATGGCTGGGGTGAGAACCTGGTTTTCTCAAAATAAGAATAGAGTCATGAAATTACGTGTATATTTCCTAAGTATTCCCCATTTTTGTCTTTTCAGCAATGGCACTTGGCCATGGAAAAACTTTGGGAAGTAATGCATTGAATCACCACCGATTGTGCTAGTCCCAGTTTGAATACCATCATAATTCTTATTGGTTTCTTGGATGAACTTAGCCAATCATACATGAAATGGGAGGCCTTTTATCCTCAGTGAGCTGTTCCAAGTTTTTAATCCAAAGAGCATGCAGATCTGTCAAGAATGAAAACAGACTTATACAAATATATATACGCTTTGACGAAGATGCTGCTCTGTTGTGATATCTGTCCAAGTAAGTATGCATATTTTGGGTAATTTTGGAATAATAATAGATATTTATTTTTAATTATGTTTCTAATACACTTATTACTTAAACTAAATGCAACATGGCATAATACTTTAAGAGTTTAAGATTCTATATCTATATAATATTAGTGTAAATACACCATAGATAACTCTTCAAGAAAACTATGGTAGTAGTGCGAAAGGCATCATTTTGTCTGTATCTCATATTGTGCTCATCCTTCATGATGAGGCTTCAGGTATTGCACTACCTTGAATAAACAATGCTTCTCTAATAGAGAAGACTGTTGCTACTTATTTTTGGTGAGTACCACACCCAGATGCCACCGTTTGTATATGGGTAAGGGATAAACAATCCACTTTCATACTAATTCCCCCTATTAGATTTAAGAAAGGAGAAAGACAAGAAAAAAGGAGATAGCAGAGGGAAGAAAGAAAACATGCTATCAGAAAGAGAAAAGGGGCTGGTTTTCACCAACTAGTCATACTTGTACTTATTGCAATAATCTTACAATCTCACTCAGAAACACTCCGTGGAGGGTCCAGTTCATGTGACTGCTTGCTCAACAGCCCCCTGAAGTTGGCTTGCTCTAAAAGAGTTCTCAGATCCACCACCTCTTTCACTCTTCCATCTTTACACAGGGCTTTATTTAAAAGCAATCTGCCACATTTTTAGGAGAGAGATCATTTGCCTGCAGCCGGCTTGGTTCCTATCTCTTTTAGACTAAGCTAGTTAGATTATTGCCTCTATCCCTAACTTACACTACATTTTAAAATCTAAGCTGCATATAAACCTTATCTAATAACTGACACAGTGGTGTGGGATAACACCACTGTTGTAAAAATCCATGTTCCCACAGTTGTAGTAGTAGCTCTAACACCAAAAATCTTCTAATTGAAGCATGCATTGATTTAATAGCATATAATAATCTTCAACCAGCACACTCTCAACCAGTTTTTCATAAATGTCAGGTGATATGTTCCTGCATTTGAACTTTAATGTAGCCACCAGTTCAGCCTTGTTTTTTCGGGCGATCTCCATGTGCACGTACCCAACGATCCAAAGAAATGTCTGGGGTCGAATCGACCCCGTGTGACTAACACAAGGTTAATAGAAAAGAAAAGCTATGCAGTGAAATGCAAATATTTCAGAACTATTAGTTTGCTTCCACATGTGGTCAAGATCATGCTAAGAGTATTAAATGGAAGGGTGGAGGAAAACATGTGAGGTCAGTTTGGTTTTGGGAGGAGAACAAGATGTCTGGAAGTGAACAAAAGATGTATGTAGGTATTTTTTAGATATGGAGATGGCTTTTGATTGGGTAGATGAGAGTAAATTATTGAATATACAGGTAGCCCTCGTATAACATGGTAGTTGTGTTACTACAAAATCTTGTGTAATGCGAAACCATGTTATACAGGAATAAGAACCAGTACAAAAAGAAGGGTTACGTTCCAAAAGCTAACAAAAATATTCCATTTTTTTATAACTATCGGAAACTTAATTTTTATAGTAGTAATAACTTAAATAGTAATAACTAATAACTGAACAAACTGTGATACTTATATGTGAGATAAGTGAGATAATGTACGTTCATTTAATTTTCGTCCTCTTCAACACTGCTAAGAACAATCTCTTCTGCAGCATCTGTAGATTTTAGATTTTGGGTACCTTCTGTTCTCTTTAAAAGTCATGAACTGCACTCTTTGCAGTCACAATTATTTTTTATGGTCTCAAACAAGCACAAATTCAATAGCGCAGAATTTGGGATCTCCCAACCCAGGGATCTCCCAACAAAATACAGTGGACCTCCCGCTTTAAATGATATGTGAAAATCGGAAGAATATTTTCCAGTTAGCAAAATAAAAATAAATTTACGCTTACATACATAGCTTAATTAATACATCTATAATATATACATACTAATTGATATTTCTATTCACTGACTTTTTTTGTTGTAAAATTTAAAACAGTAGAAATGATAAGCAATTAATAACAATGAACATGATGCACAAGTGAGATATAGAGTAATGAATTTCTGAAAATATATTTATTTTTTGATTGAATATTTCACGGAAGGGGAAACACATTTTGCCATAATAACGTGAAAACCACAGAATTCCAGCTATCGGTATGATAACAAATGCAAGAAGATAGTTTACTACCCATTTATAACTGATTACAGTAACAGAAAAGACTAATAAATTGGAAACTGCAAATTGTTGTTTTTATTGTTTTATGGTAATGATCGCCAGAAATGTGCTTTAGAAAAGTATGAAGGTGATAACGACTAGTGAAATGTTGAAAATTACATCTAACATGATAGCAAGGTTTCCCAGCACAAAAACTCAAAAATATTGGGTTATGTGAGATTTCCAGCAATTCTCAAACCGTGTTAGAGTGAAACCTTGTTGTAAAAGTCCCGTGTTGTGTGAGGATTGCCGCAATTTATCAATTGTGTTAGAGCGACACCATGTTGTAGAAGTACTGTATTATATGGGAGTTGCCTGTACTAGAAAGGACAGCAGTTGATTGGAAGGACAGCTCAATGATTAATAGATTACACTGGAGGGGGGGAGTAATATTTAAGGTAGGATGAAGTAATACTGAAAGAGTCAAAGGAAAAGTGTGAGAGGGTCGTGTTGCTTTATATTAATTTTATATATATGTAGAAAAAATGGTTGAGGCATTTGATAAACGAAATCCTGATGAAGGAGACTTGTATGGGATGAAGATGAGGGCAAAGGCTATTGAGTGTTTGATCTGCAGATCAAACACCCATTGGTGGATTCTGAGGAAGAATTTAAGAAATTAGTTACTTGATAAGTTTGTGGTGAAAATGCACACTAAGAAGACAAAGGTTATGAGAATGGAAAAAGAGAAGTGCAAGTGAAGTACTAAAAACCAGGGGGGAAAGAGAAAAAGCAAAGAGCAGCAAATATAAGAATATTAATGGGTACAAAAACTCTTGAGAAGCATTTTATCTCATTGTTCAGGAATTGGTTTGAGCAAAAGATTAGTACTATGATATGGAATGTGGTACTTTATAGAGCAGACATGAGCACTGAGGATGGAAGATAGTAGCTTTTGAGATATGGAGATAGATAATGGCAGAACAGATAACATGGGATGATAAAGTGAGAGGAAGTTTTGAGAAGGGTGGGTGAGGAGAGATGTTCGAATGTTTTTTTTAAAGAAAACCCCAAACACAAAAGGTATAATAACATCTACCACTTAGTAACATGGATGGGTTGTAGGTTGAGAAGGTGAGATATTTATCAACATTACACTTCAATTTCTGTAGGTTGTAATTTTCAGGAAATACATGTGGTGGAAGGTTGTTCCAAAAGACAGAAGTAGAAGGGATAAGCGAGGAAAAGTTGGTTTTATGAGTTTGCACTTGGACTGTGAATGGATGCTGAATAGCTGAGGCATGCGTTTGGACTGCTTTTAAAGAGAGTGAGGAAATTACAGATGCAAATTCAGGACACTGTTAGATTCATTAATTAACGTGACACCCCTTTTTAACGGAGTCCAGTTTGAGGGCAGAACTCCAGATGTGGGGATAATAATATTCCTTCGTGTGATGGATTTGTAGCAAGTGAGCAGTTATTTCTGAAGAAAAGTACTGCTGAGAGCAAAAAGAAACTTTTTTTGGATACAGAGAAACCAATATTTGTGGCGTGCTAATGCTAAGAGAGATTAGAAGTTAGTTTAATTCCTAACTTCTAATAGCTAGTCTGTAATCAAGTCGCAAAGAAGGTTTTTTTTTTTTTTTTTAACGTAAACCCTAAACACGAGAGGTATTACAACACATAGTACCATGTTTGGGTTGGAGGTTGAGAAGACGAAGGAAGATATTTGATGACTTTAGACATGAACTTCTGTAGACTAATTTTCAGGAAATACGTATGGAGGAATGTTGTTCCAGAAAACGGCAGTTGAATGAATAAACGAGGAAGATGAAAAGTTGGTTCTGCTAGTGCAGCAGAAACAATGTCTATGAGACAGAGTGGAGAGACTCTGTTAGAGATGAATCATTAATTAACCTAACTGCTCTCTTCTGAATGGAATCAAGAAGCCTGAGAGAGGTTTTGGGGGCACCACCCCAGTTGTGGGAATAATATTCCATGGCAGGGTGGATTTGCGATTTATACAAGCTGATTGGAAGAAAAGTAATGCCGAGAGCGAAAGAGAAAATGAAGTTTTTTAGATGCAAAGGAAGCAATATTTGTAATGTGCTTGTGTCAAGAGAGATTAGCAGTCAGGGAAATATATCAAAAGAGATATATCGTTTTGCCTAAAACTCGGAGTGTCAACAAAGCTAAGCATAGGAGCAGAAGAATCCTTTTTGCGAGATATAAGACTGAGTTTTAGAAGGATTGAAATCAGTTAAGTTGTCTATGCCCCACTGGAGAATTACCTGGAGATCCGCAATTAAGGAATTGGTAGCAGATTTTCGAGAGGTTGAAGCTGATTGAGCAGGACAAGGTTTCTCAAAATGGAAAGTGTAATGCAATGTGCTATCATCGGCAAAACTATGGATAGGATTTCCAGTCTATTGAAGAAGGTCATTAATATACAAGAGGAAAAGTGTGGGGGAAAGAACTGAACCTTGGGGTCACTGGCATTAGTGGAGAAGTTAGAAGACAGAGAGCCATCACTCTCAGTGAGCGGCCAGAGATAAAACTGGATAACCAATTACAAAAAAAAAAACAGTTGGCAAACAATAAGATGAATGTTTGTTAAAAGACCTTTATGCTAAATACGATCGAAAGCTTTTGAGATGTCAAGCGCAACTGCTTGTGTTTCACCGAACCTTTCCGTTGAGTTAGTCCATAAATGGGTAACAAGCCAGAATATCACCAGTGGATCGATACTGACGGAATCCATACTGGCGATTGTTGATCAGACGGAAGGTTTCCATGTAGTTTAAGAGTTGGCAGTTAATTGATTTCTCCATTACTTTAGAAAGAGTAGAGGTAATTCCAGTGGGACAATAATTGGATGGGAAGGATTTGTCACTCTTTTTAGGAACTGGCTGGATATGAGCAAATTTCCAAAGAGAAGGAAAAACACCTTTGGAATAAGAAAGTGAAAAAAAGGCGGCAAAGAACAGGAGTAAGTTCAGGAGCACGGCTTTTGAGAACAAGTGGCGAAATATCATCAGGACCTGGAGCTTTCTTAGCATCAAGATTCTTCAAATTCGTTTTGACATCCTTTTGATGGAAGACCACAGGAAGCATTGAATGGAGTGCGTTGGCAATGGAGGGAGGTGTTTCACAAAGATCAATAATACATGAGTTGGAAGAAAAATGGGATGCTTGGCATGTCAGCTTTATCCTTGGATGGAGAGACAAACGAACCATGTGGTTTGGACAGAGGTGGGAGCAGGGATGGGCAAAAGTTGCAGCCAATAGCTTTGGCAAGAGACCAGAATACCATAAGGCTACCATTAGGGCAAGAAGCAAATTTTCTACTCTTAGCCTGTTCAAACTCTAGTTTGGACCAATTAATAACTGCTTTACAATTGTTGCGAGCTTTGGTGTAGGTAGAAAATAAAACTGAAGAATTAGAAACTAGCCAATTACGATATGTAACGTTCTTCTCTTGAACAGCCTTAGCACATTTATTGGAAAACCAAGGTTTAAATGAAGGACAAGATTTTAAAGTGGAGTGTGGGATAAAGGATTCCATTCCTGGAAGAATAACTTCACTGACACGATCTGAGCGAACGTCGATATCAGTAGTTTTGAAACAGTATTCCGACCAATGAAAAGAAGAAAAGAAATCTCGCAGGTCATCCCATTTTGCATTCTTGAAATGCCAAACAACACGAGGTTGGGAATAGCCATGAGATAAAGACTACATTGGAGAAGAGACAGTCACCAAGTTGTCATCTGAAGTACCTAAAGGACCTCTCACTTCGACTCTACTTAGAAGGGTTGGTTGTGAGAAAAAGATAAAGCGTGTTGGCTGTATGATTAGGATTGTCCGTTATTCCTGTATGTAAATGAACTATCTGTGCAAGGTCATTGGTAATTGCAAAAGTGTCAGCATCTTGACTAGCTGGGTCAGTGTGATTAGAAAACGGTAGCCAGCTGGAGTTGTGAACATTAAAATCACCAAGCAAAATTACCTCACTGTTAGGAAAGTTGGACTGGATAAAGTCAAGTTGCAAAGGGAGGAAGTCAAAGAGCTCCAGATGAATTTGACATGAGGTAGAGAGATTTTAAGCCAGAGAAGATCGAAAAGAGGAGATTCCAAATTACCAAGTCTGTGACAGAGAATATCAGAAGGGACATATGCACAAGTATCACCTTTGAGGTGAAAGGATTCATACAGCGTATAATTCGGGCAACTGAAATGAGCAGTAGTTGAATCAGCCGATAACTAAGCTTCTGTCAGAAAAAGTACATGGGGTTTGGCAGACTGCAAATGGAAACGAACATCGTTGAGGTTAGAATTTTGACAACGTATATTTGTGAAATTAACTTGGAAGTGTTTGGGAGGGGTTTAGATCTTTTCGCAGATAAGTTTACTCTATTAGTTTGACAATTCGTGGTGAATTCAATGGTAGGAAAAAGTGAATGGGACATGCTGTTTGAAGTAACGGAATTTTTGGATATGGTGTAGTAAGATTATGCCCAGATCCTTGGCAATGCCCCCTCGCATACACTACTCGGACTTCCTCCAGTCACTATCTGGCAGAGTAGAGTAGCAAGATTATACACTGCAACACTAGCTGATCCGGAAGCCTCATAAGAGTTACCATTGGGTTCGGTCCGGTGTTCTAAGTAGTGGCTGGCCTGCAACCACCGTTTTAGAGCTGTACCATCGAAATTTAAGGAAGATTGGATCTCGCCATGATGTCCATCAAAACCTGAAAAGTCATCAGTCTTACTGCATGATGGAAGTGATGGGGAAGGGTTGACCGGAACTTAGCTCTGGAGACTAAACATGGGTTCCACCACTTCAAGCCTGCAATAAGCAAAGTGGTGGTATTGCACCAGTTGATGAGAGTCATTTACCACATGGTAACACATAGTGGTGGCATTCATCCATGTGGTGTGGGTGCCACACCTTGACCTCTGCTTATGTTGGTTCACACCTGGGTAGTCACCCACTGTGTTTGTGCCTAGAGGTTATACCGAGGATTCTTACAGTCCCACTGTCGTTAAGGTGCAAGCAGAGGATTTGGCTGGCACAGACCGTCCGGACTTTGCCGAAATTGGGTCCACTTGACTTGAGGGTCACACAAATATCAGTTTCATCAGGGTTTTAGACCACTAGGTAGCAAGTACAGCTTGTCTGGCATATCTGAGAGAATGTCTGTGACAACTTCAAGGACGAATTCTGTAATCAAGTCACAAAGAGGTTACCAATTATGGAGGATGCGGAAAGGTCAGGGAATAATTGCCGCATATCCCCGGAGCAATATGGCATTAGTTGCCAATGCTCCTAAAAACCAAATGACAACAACAAAGAGGTAAGGCAGGTGAAGGCAGTTCACAAGAAATCTTTGACAAAGGATACAAAGAAAAACGCCAAAGAGTTCTTTATTTATGTAAACTCTAGACGAGGATAAATCAGATTGGTCCAATTAACATAGATGGCCCGATTATTGATAATCCTGCTCAAGTAGCTGATAAACTGAATGGGTATTTTGCCTCTACATTCATACATGAGGATTTATTCAAGGAGGGGATGCCAGAAATTTATTAAACTGTTAACATGGAGCTAAGCGATTTTGTAATAATTGAGAGCAAAGTGGAGGGGAAATTGTTGAAATTAAGCATAAAAAAAGCACCTGGGGCAGATGGAATCTATCCAGTTATAATGAAGCAAGGGAAGTAAGCAAACCCTTAGCCATAATTATGAGAGCGTCCTTAGAGTCAGTTGAGGTCCCCATGGAATGGAAATGTGCAAATGTATCCCCAATTCACAAAGGGTGTTGAAACGGTGACAGAAATAATTATAGCTGTTAGTTTAACTTGTGTTCCGGGGAAAATAATGGAGTTACTGGTTAAAGAGGTGACACAGGATCACCTAGAAAACACAACAGTAATAGCTCCTGTACAGCATGGGTTTGTTAAGAGGGAGTCTCGTCTGTCCAATTTGACTGGATACTACAATGTGGTCACAAAGAAACTGGATGCAAAAATAATTTTGTTATTATATACTTGGATTTCAGGAAAGCTTTTGATACAGTTGCACATGGGAGACTGCTGTAGAAATTGGAGCGGTATGGAATTAAGCGCAAGTTACTGCGATAGTAAAGGGATGGTTGAATGGGAGATGGCAGAGAGTGGTAATAAATGGACACTGCTCTTCATGGACTTATGTTATTAGCAGAGTCCCCGAGGGTTCAGTGCTAGGCCCATTGTTGTTTTTTGTATTTATCAATGGTAATGATGAAGGTAAATCAGGCTTAATGTCCAAGATTGCAGTTGATACAGAGGCTGCAGGGTTGTCAATGAAAAGTAATGGCATTATGCTATTCCAACAGGATCTATAAAGATTAAGCATGAGATGTCTGAGGCAAGTGAGAGTTTAACCTTGACAATGCAAATCCATGTTGGTAGCCGTAACCATAGAGAAAGTATCAACTGTGTGGGTACTACACTGAAGGAGATGGAGATGTATGTTACTTGTGGGTATTGTGATGAAGTCAGATATGAAGCTACTCTGAGCAGTGCAGGCGGAAATTGCCAAGCAGGTCAATAGGATTTTTGTCAAGATATATAATTTTGCTAGTAGAGACAAGGAGGTATTACATATACCTTTTGTATAAAGTAATGATCAGGCCACACTTTGAATAGTGTATACAAGTCTGGAGGCCTTATTTTAGGAAGGATGTAGAGTTTCTAGGAGTATAGAGAAGGGCAACAAGATTGGTGAGAGGATCAAAGGGGTGCTCTTACGAAGAAAAGCTTAAGTTCTGTAAGTTGCAGTATCTGGAGAGTAGGCACCTGCGAGTTGATCTGATCGAGGTGTATAAGCCTTGAATGGTTTGATCTGGCTCAATGCTGATGGGATACTTCTGCTTCTCCATTACGAACCTGAGGGGGCATAAATACAAATTGAGGAAAGAGAGTTGTAGATTTTATGTGCGGAAGTTTGCCTTTAGCCAGTCGGTAATTGATTGCTGGAACTGAATTCCATCTGTTGTTGTGGAAGTTAATAACTTAAATAAATTTAAGGCTGAAGTAGACAAACATTTGGAGTTACTGGATGGGTGAAATGGGAAGGTTTTTGTATAAGCTTGCTTTCTTGCCTCATATGCCTCTGCTAATGCTAATGCTAATGCTAATACATCCCAAATACATCTAATACATCCCTAATACATCTCGATAGGGTTCAGATCAGATCTCTGGGCTGGCCAATCCAACTGTTTCACATATGTTCTCAAACCACTCTGTTATGACATATGGAGTAGGGCATGGTCCCGTTGTTTTGCTGATACAGGTATTAGCCTTCCCTGAAATATTACCATAATGTTAGAAGCACATAATTGTCCTGGTATTTCACAGCATTCATGGTTTTGTCAATAACTGGGCCCAAGCCAAACCGCGAAAGGGCCCTCATACCATGACACTACCTCCCCCAAATTTCATCGTTGGAAGTACAGTATACAATTCGTCACACCTGGGAATGGCCATCAGACTTGTAGAGTGCAAACCTCTGCTTGTCTGTCCATAGGACTGTTTTTCACTGCCCTACAGTCCATGATTCACACTCCTTACATCATGCTAATCAGCATCTAGCATTTGTTGAGGAGGTCAATTCTGTTGAACTATTGAGGTAATTCTGTTGAACGTATCATCTTGCATGCCCACTTTTGAAATTCAGTTCAAAGCCCACTGTGCCTATTCATAGCGGGTTCGGTGATGTGTTGCATGCATAGGACTTGATTTCCCATCCATAGAGGTGTCTGGATATTAATTGTAGTGCAGTGTACATTCATATAGGTTCCTTCTATTTTTCTTTCTCTAATTTTCCATGCTTGGTATTTTCCTTCATTTATTACGAACATTTGAATGTGTGTGGCTCTGGGGACAGGTGTCGGAAACTGCAAAAATAGCACCTGATTCCTTGTTAATCGCGGTACTCTCATTACTTAATTAACCCTGTCCTAGACATATTGAACAGAAGAACAGGGGAAAAAAAGCATGTTCTACTGTTTCTCTTGCCTTTCAATATTGACACTCAGTATTTGAGTATCCCCAGACCTTAGCTTTATAACTCTACTGGTAAATGCCTGTAAATCATCCTCCAAGCTAAGTTGGTTCTTGACCCATAGCCCATATATTTGTGAAGATTGTTAAACATCTGGGTTATATCTAAACTTTGCCATGCGTGGGGATTGTGTACTGGTGGTATGTATATCAAATAATTTCCAGTATATTTCTGAAACTTTTTGTTTTCTTTCCGTATCTAGACCTCCTACCACTAGTTGCTGAAAACATTTTATAAACAGTTTTTAAAAGCGTGGTATTGTTTCTTCTGTAGGGCCTGCATTCTCATCTCCTAAGAATTCAGTATACCTCCGAAAGTGTTATTTTACTAGGGTGGAAGCTGCATGTGTGTCCCACAGGGCCAATCGAATGTGCGTTTTTACATACCCCCGCTGTAAACACTTTAATTGTGGTATTGCATAATCTCAGAGGCTTTCTGCAATGAAATTTCAGATTCACCTCTTGTTGCCTATTATTTTTAAAAAAAACTTATATAACCTTTACTGTGTTAAATTTTTAAGTGGTTTCTGAAACAATATTCATCACTATTGGGATGAGAGCCATCCACATGATTAATACTCTTCTAGAAAATGATAATAGTCCTAAGTTCAACTGGACAATGTTTTCTTCTCAGAAGCCTAATAGTTGTTGGAGAGTTATTAATGGCCGTTTAGCGAAGGGTACCCCAGAATGGTGATGGGCTCCACTGAGAAAGAGAGGCCTACTGGTAGTTGTACTGGAGCATCACATCCCTATTGTTGACATTTTGTCTTACTCTTATTTAGGCATAGTACATTAGGCTAACTAAAGTAACTGAGAGATCTAGTTCATTCTGTAGTGAAGTACCATCAGACACTGTTAAAATGACATCATCGGAATGAGCTATGTAATTGCAATCAGGATATGATTCAGGGAGATATTTCTAGAGCTGTCTCACTGCCTAAGGATAGGCTCCAGCGCCATTGAGAAGAGAGCAGGGGTTAGTGGGGAACCCTGTCTAACCCCTCGCTCTAGTTTTATTTTATCTAAGCTATGCCCATTTCATCACTACGGTAGTCTTTGTCCTTTGTATAAGCTGATAATAGCTTCTCTTAACTGCGAACCCATCTGTACAGTGTATAAAAAATTTTGAAGATAATTGTGGGAAAGTTTATCAAAAGCTTTTTCTAGATCAAGCATCGCTAAGAATATACTGTAACCTTTCTTCTTACAATATGGCTGCAAGTCTCTCTCAAAAAAAACAAAAAAAAAAAAAAAACAGATTGGAATCTACACGTCTTTTAAGACTAAAATTCAGTACTTTAGCATATAGATTGTAATTTTCATTAAGTAGTAATACTGGCCTCCAATCTCCTACTTCCTTGCTCGTTCAACCCTGTTTTCTTAAAAATACCATTTGGGCCTCTAGAAACTTTCCGGGACTTGGCCTGCAATGAAATCTGAGAATATCGCAGCTGAAAGTGTCCAAATTTTTTTCCCAAGCTTATAAAATTCTGTTAGTAGCCCATTCGGACCTAGTGCTTTACCCAGTTTCATTCCTTGCAAGTTTAGGAACATAGATGGTCCAACTATTCATGATCCTGCTCAAGTAGCTGATAAACTGATTGAGTATTTTGCATCTACATTCAAGTTTATCAAACTGTTAGAGTTTGAAGTTTATCAAACTCTAACAGGGAGCTAAGTGGTTTTGTAATAACTGAGACAAAAATGGAGGAGAAATTGTTGAAGTTAAACATAAAAAAGGCACCTAGGGTGCATGGAATCTATGCAGTTATATTGAAGGAAGCAGCGAGGGATGTTAGGAAACCCTTAGTCATAATTACGAGAGCATCCTTAGATTCAGGGGAGGTCCCCATGGACTGGAGATGTGCAAATGTATCCCCAATTCACAAACGGGGGGTTCAAAGGATGCAAATAATTATAGACCTGTAACTTCTGTTCTGGGGAAAATAATGGAGTCACTGGTTAAGGAAGTGATGCAGGATCACCATGACAAGACTGCAGTAATAGTTTAGGCACAACATGGGTTTGTTAAGGGGAGTCTTGTCTGACCAATTTGATTGGATACTGTGATGTGATCACAAAAGAACAGGATACAAAAAAATAATTTTATCATAATGACTAAATTTATAGCTGAAAGCTTGAAGTACTGTTAATTATCTATTTAGATTCTTAACAAAGTTTATTATCTTAGTACTCACCTCTAGATCCATATTGATTAGGGTTAAATTTAAAGGGGAAAGTAATTTTTAATAGATTAATTTATTTAAAAATATGTCTCTAGGAAGAGGAAGTGCAGCACTTTTTCGTGGTTCTCATTTATAAAATTATATGAAAATTTGCGTGTTGAAAAACCAAGAGCTGGACGAGAAGCTTTCAATGTTGTCGTCATCAGTTGGTGAGTGACACAAGTTTTTCAACAAGCGAATCTTCTTCGTATAATTTTATGACAACCAGGAAAAAGCGGTGCACTTCCTCTTTCCAGCGACATGTTTTTAAATTAATTAATCTATTAAAAATTACTTTCCTTTATGTAAATTTAACCCTAACCAATACGATCTAGAGGTGAGTACTAAGATAACAAGCTTTGCTAAAAATCTTTTCATATCATATAATTCGATTTCAAGAAAGCTGTTGATACTGTTGCACATTGAAGACTGCTGTACAAATTGGAGCAGTATGGCATTAAGGGCAGGTTGCAGCAATAGATGCTGCAGGTTGCTGCAAAAATATGGTTGAATGGGAGACGACAGAGTGTGGTAATAAATGTGCACTCCTCTGTGTGGACTATTTGTTATTAGTGGAATCCCCCAGGGTTCGGAGCTGCGCCCAATGTTTTGTGTATTTATCAATGATATTGATAAAGGTATATCAGGTTTAATATCGAAGTTTGCAGATGATGCAAAAGTTGTCAGGGTTATTAATGACACTAAAGGGAGTATACTCCTGCAACAGGATCTAGAAAAAGTTAGGCAGATGGGCTGAGAAGTGGCAACGGAAGTTTAACATTGACAAATGCAAAGTACTGCATATGGGCAGCAGTAACCTAAGAAAAATGTACCAACTGTGTGGTGCTACACTTATGGAGGTGGAGAATGAAAAAGACCTGCAGGTAATTGTGCAGTCAGATTTGGAGTTCTCTAAGCAGTGCTGAAGGACTGCCAGAGCAGGTCATGGCGTTTTGTCAATGTTATATAGGAATTTTGCTAGCAGAGACAAGGAAGTGATGATCCCTTTGTATAGGGGATCAGGCCACACCTCGAGTATTGCGTACAGGTTCGGAAGCCTCATTTCAGGAAGGATGTAGAGTTGCTAGAATGAGTACAGAGGAGGGCAACAAGATTGGTGATCGGACCGAAGTGGTGCTCTTACGAAGAAAAACTTAGGTTCTGCAAGTTGCAGCATCTGGAGGCTAGGCAACTGTGAGGTGATCCGATTGGGGTGTTTAAGGCAACAAGATTGGTGATCGGACCAAAGTGGTGCTCTTACGGAGAAAAACGTAGGTCCTGCAAGTTGCAGCATCTGGAGACTAGGCAACTGTCAGGTGATCTGATTGTAGTGTTTAAGGCCTTGAATGGTTTGAACAGGCTCAATGCCGACGGGATACTTCCACTTGCTCAGACTTCGAACTTGAGGTGGCGTAGATTCAAATTCAGGAAAGACTGTAGTAGAATATGTGCAGAAGTTTTCCTTTAGCCAGCGGGTAGTTGATTGTTGGAACAGATTTCCTTCTGTTGTCGTGGAAGTTGACAGCTTAAATAAATTCAAGACAGAACTAGACAAACATTTGGAGTGACTGGATAGGCAAAATGGGAAGAGTTTATTTATTTTTTGGTTGATGCTGTATAACCTTGCTTTCTTGCATCATATGCCTCAACTAAAGCTAATGCTGATTTCCTTCAGAGAGATTGGCTGGTCATATTAGCACACATTCTTTGAGTGGACCGATTTTCAAGTCTGTGACCGCTATATACTATTAACAATTTGTATTGATTGATTTATTGTAAATTCACTGACTTGGTCGTGCCGGAGTATAAACAAGAACACACACATGACACATCTCCCAGCTTACTGGTAACGCTGACCCTTGAAATGCTGCATGTCTGTTTATAAGCTTCATTAAAACACTTCATTGGTATAATATTGTCATGATCCCACTTGAATCAGCTGTATGGGACAACTGCTTTTTTATATCCTGTTATTTTGATTGAAAATAAACCCAGCCCCGTAGTTGTTAAGCCTATACTGCAATTGCATTTCGACCACTTTGTTTCCTGCCTGCATTTCCAGATGCGATTGTATTTCGTTTTGCACCTCTTGTCCCCCCATTTCATCATAACAGTAGTTTAATAGTCGCCTCACTTCATATAGAAGTCTTAACACTTTCCTACTTTCCACCCCTCTTTCCTTTGCTTATTTTTGGAACAATGTCTTTGCTGCCTGCTTAAAATTTACCCATTACTCCCATGTCCAACGCTTAGACTGCGCCAACTCGTGCGTTAAACTCTCAATGTTATACCAATCATTCTGGGGACGATTGGTGAGAGCTGAGTGTAGGCGCCGGAAATGTCTGTCACAATCAATTGTTGTACATAGCGGGAGGTTCATCATTACCAATTTGTGATCTGTCACAAGTCATTTTCCAGAAATACTGACATGCCTAACTCCGGTTGCTTTATTTACCATAATTCTCGGTGCATAAATGTGATCAATGCATGTGCCTACTGTGCCCCTAGACCAAATTGCGCCATGTCTTGGCTTTTGTCAGCACCATACATCTATAAGATCTCACTCAAGACAGGTTTCGTGCAACTCCAGAGCACCCCTTGCATCTCTGGGAGGATTGTCCATGCCCGTCTCATCTTTGATTGCTCTAAGATGCAATTCCAATCACCCCTAAGAACAATCCAGTAGGTACCCATCATAAATGGATGTAGGTTTTTAATTGAATGTACCTGTTCTGGAGCATCATTTGGTGCATATTAATCAACAATATTAATGTAGTGTGCGAGTCTAGGTTCCAGTCTATGCTGACTATTGAAGGTTACTAAACCTTCCTACAATGAGTGGTAGGATCATAATGTCCACCTCTCTGGCATTTCTTTTGCCAGAACTCAACAAACTTAAGCATTTAAATCTGTTTTGAAATTTTCTTAGTTGTAAGACGCTGTAAAAGTGACTTTTTTAAATAAACAAAATTCTGATTCCCATTAATAACGTATTTCGACAGACTGACGTGTGTATCCCTGGGAAAAACTCCGAACATTCAAGGTACCAATAGTTAACATGCGTACTGAGCACGATCCCACAAGGGAATTTTACCTATTTTATTTGGGATACACTGAAACCATACAGGTCATGCCAATCTCCTGCTATTGTCCCTCGATCCATGTATTTTGGGAGTTACTTAACTGTTGTGATTTCTAATAACATTTACCCCAGTAAATTATCAAAAAATTCCCTCAATATGAATTGTATTTAACCTACCTTCCCTTCTCGGGTTTGTTCTAATACTATTCTGGGTTTTTCCAGATATTACTCCCATTCTGTCAGTTTTTCACCCAATTTTTTTCTGCCCTGATGGGTACATACGTCTTTAAATTCTCAACCCCCCAAAACCTTTTCCGTCCTTCCCCTAATAACCTTCCATTTTGGAATCCCCCCGAACTTGACTCTTTCACACCTTGGATGATAACATTCTCCTCCTCTACAGTTTGTTTATTCCTTTTTTCCCCTCCTCCTACATATTTCCTTCCTCGTTTTCCCCCTCTTCTGACCGCTGCCATTTCCTCTATTTCAATTAAAGTGGAAGTCTCTTGTCTTGTATCTAGAAACCCTTTCCCCTCCTCAACTCCTGTTATTAAGTCCCCTTGCTCTAATGAAGATACCTTTTTTGTAGTTCCCTGTAGTTTTAAAATGGCTTATTTATCTCTTTCAAACTCTCTTTATTTCCCTTCTCCCCTCCTCTAATAGCAACTGCATATGATCGAGCTGAGCAACTGCCCACTTTGTGGCTTGTGTAACAACATTTGCTGCATGCTTTTGCAGTAAATACTAATATGCCCAACTTCCTTACAATTAAAATGATGCCTTTCTTGTAATGTGCACCTAAATGGTCTGAGCTGCCACACTTTAAACATTTTTTCTCTACCCCTCTATATTTCAAAAGTAGTCTGGTTCCCATGACATAACATCAGCTGTTGCCTGCCCTGCATCAGTGCGAGCGCAAATTCTATGTGCTCCGTGTTTACGTTTAATAGTGAATGATATTTCCTATGGACTGTTCCATGTGTAGCATCTACATGATCCTTAGGAAAGGGTTCTTGGGGAAATGTTGTCTAAAGAGTAAACAAATAGGCACCACGGCAACGGCGATTAGGAAAAGTGACCCCCCCCCCTCCACAAAAAGAAGTAAATGCATCTGTAGAAGCCCTTCATACTTTGGAAGAGGGCAATTCCGTAACCCCTCACCGCTGCACAGATATGCAAAAAAATGACTTGGAGGATAAAGAAAGCAATTTTGATAAAGAAGTTACACATCATTTGGAATATGAGCGAGACCGGACAAATGACCCACCAAACGATGTTAAGGGAAATGCTGGGAGTCCACAAACGCAGCCCGATACAATCAATGAAAACAAATCGTGTTGTTGTATCTCTCCTGACAACTGCCAAACTGCCAGTCGTCACAGCTCTGTGAGTGAACAGTTATACGCCCCACATCTCAGCAACCTCACCAATAGCCTTAGCAGCATAATAGCGAAAGCATTTACACAATTTGTTTACCCTGTTACTATGCAGGCTGAAGAGCATATGCACAATTTAGAGGAGAAATTTCCAAAAATTTTTGAATGTTTATCTGCTCTACTCAGTATAAACCAAGAATTTCGTGCACAGAATGAAGAAATTAGAAAGGAAATGAGCTTTTTGAAAAACCAGATGATAGACCTGAAGAGTAATATTATGCTATCGGAGAGATCCGCATATGAATCGTCTCTGCGGGGTCCTCAGACCTCTAAACCAGCTTGGAGAAATCTCGATGCCTTATCTTCTCAATTTGAAAAAGGTTGTGTTGACCGCGCATCCTTCTCGACGACTAGCTCTCGCGTTAAAGCTGATTAACCGACCGGAACACGCAGTCGTAAACACGCCGCCCATTACTCTCTATGAACGTAATAGAGGAACAGAAGATTTCATTGAACACTCTTCTGAGAGAAATAAATCGTATCTAAACGCACTCAAGCTATACCTGCCCAAGGAAACAATAGGTGGTGATGTGCCACCCAACGAAGTTAGCTATGATCAGTACATAAATAAAAATACCACATTAAACGCCCTTGAACTGCACCCAGGAAGCCATTCATCAGCTAGTCCTAAACAAGAGTGAACCACTGCCAGGCCTGCGACCAACTTGGTGATGGGTGCCGAACCGGGAAATAACCAGATTACCAAGTGCAAGACGGCCAGTAGAAAATGTTTGTAAAGGAAGAAAACGACTTGGACGGGCACCGCACTAATCTCGAAGCTTCGGCCTTTCAAACGGGATGGTTCGTCACCCAGACTCCCCGCCAGCAGTTTGTTTGTCTCATGTTTTGCCCCAGACATGGCAGCATAACTTGTCACAGATGTACTGATTGAGGAATTACAATTAGAATTAAAGATTCAGAAATTGAACACTCGAAGCACAACATATGCTCCTTTTCACATCTATTGTGATAGAATTCAGTTTGAAATGATTGGAATGTGCACCATCATCAGGCCATTTTATGAAGCACGAAGTAGAAAAGAAGTGATATCCATAAACGCTCCTGAGATGTGTCCACAACAGTCCAGACTCAGACTATACGATGTATCGCTATTCCCCACTAACAACCCAACTGCTCCGCATGGGAATAGCCGTAGGAAAAACAATGTAAATCCATGCTTCGCCCTTAGCATACCCATTGAAAAGGGACTCCCAACGGTCATTGAAAATGATGAGATTGAAAATTACCCAAAATCTCTATCATCTCTCTCCCCGAATTTTGCAATCACTGTCATGGTTTCAACATATCGAAGATCAGCGACGCATCACAGATGGATCAGACCGCGTACATCCCACGCGACGGTAAAGAGAACAGCTTCATTCCAACTCCATTTCCAAAATGTGCGATCCATGAGGAATAAACTGAATGAAGTTGAGGAGCTTTTGCTGTCCAGTTCAATGGACGTGGTTTGCTTCGCAGAAACCTGGCTTGACCCCAATGAAGAAACACTTTCCTCTACTTGGCCTGCGAGGTATCAGATGGTGTGCACATCTAGAGAAAACTGGAGGGGAGGAGGAGTTGCAATTTTTTTCCATGAGCAGGTATTTTCTATCCTCCACTCAGTATCGAGCCAGTCTGACTCTTTCGAGGCAGTTCTAGTTACGCCAAAACCTAAAAACAATAACAGCCGGAACAATTCTCTCGACATAGTCGCAGTGTATATCCCACTGGTTCCAGACGCACAAGTAGTTGATGAACTCCTCAATTGGCTGCTTAACCATATCCATTCATCATTGAAACACGTCGCGTGTGGGGATTTCAATCTCCCGAATACTCAGGGAAACCTCAAGAGGAGACTGAGTTAGCGTCTAGGTATATTAGGTCTCAAACTGGTTAGCACACCACACACGAGGGGCGAAAGCACATTAGACCTTGCGTTCGTGTCAGCAAATTGTGTGGCTAATCAAAACCCTACAAGCAACATATAGTCTGATCATAACCCAATCATTCTCTCTGTGCAAATAGAAATACCCATTACTTCTGGAAGAAGGAAAGTCACAACCAAAACAATTACAGCTCCCAAATACCTTAATCCTGAAAAGTGTGTTTATGAGGCTCAAGCGATCCCATGGGATGGCCTTGAGGAATGTGATCCCAAACTCGGGATTGACCTGATTACAAGATGGATAGCCACTGTTTCTCTCTATGCTGCAACAGAGAAACTAACCATCACAGAGCATTCAAAGGCCTGGTGGAATCCAAAAATCTCTGAAAGTTTCCATGTTATACAGAATTTGCACAAAAAGTGGAAAAACTCCGGCTCACCCTCGGACAGAACTGCCTATTCCCGAGTTAGGGCGCTTTTTATTTAGAGCAAGAGGGAGGCAATAAAACTTCACCTAGAGGATACCATAAATAAGGGAAAGCCCTTCCATAGAATCCAATCAGAGGACGCCATTGACTCACTCAATATGAGCAGCTGGCTCGACCATATAACTAGGTTCGCTGCTCAGCCAGAATCCACTACGCCAATGGAATTCCCAATCAATCCGATTTAGACAGAACCCTTAAATTCAGTTCACCTCACCAAATACCAGCTGATCGACGCTGATCGGCACCTGATGCAGCCGTAGCACCTACGGCTGCATCAGGTGCGGACGGAATTCCTCAGTTTATACTGAAATGCCTCAGTACATTTGTTGTTGATCCTATCCTGTCGTTATTTAACAAGATCCTTAATCAAAATTTGTTTCCTCCTATGTGGCATGTCTATCTAGTAAGACCGCTGCCGAAAACACACTCTGCTTCTCAGCCCAGTCACTTCCGTCGAATTTCCTCTGCATCATGCCTATTAAAGCTCTTTGAGAAATCTCTTCTAAGAACATTAACCATCCAAATTATGCCACAACAGCTACCGGAGATCCACTATGCTACCCGGTCAAGATCCACTGCTACAGATATAGTCACCACCACTATCAAGATCCTCGAGGCATTTGAGCACCATTCGGAAATCACCGTTACGTATATCGACGTCCAGATAGCATTTGATTTCGTATCCGTTCACGCATTGGCAAGGCCACAACGTGAGTATTACCTCATTGGTGGAGACGTGCTCTGGTTCATTCAGACAATGCTGGAAAACAGGACCATTATTGTGCGCGATGGCAATCTGCGCTATACCAGGACTATTACAGCTGAAGTCCCACAATGCGGGTTCCTCTCCGGAATCTTATTCTCAGCTGTTTTCGTGCCATTTCTGATAGGCCAAACTGATATCCTCAGCTTTGCCGATGACATAACACTGTTTATTCCCATCAGCCCTGGAGACAATACCTGAATCCTTCAGAAACTCCGGAACCTTGAGGCCTTCCTCTCCGATTTCAGACTTCAAATCAATTCCGAGAAGTCAAAACAGTTGACTTTCTCTCTCAGACGGAGCCCAACAATAGTACAACCCATTTTAAGAGGATGTGCGATTTCTGCCGTCCAACAACATACAGATCTGGGCGTTATTTTTGATCAAAAGCTCTCCTTTCTACCGCACATAGACCACTTGCAAATAAAGTTCTGTCGACTCCGGTGGATGATTAAACAACAACTAATGCACGTCCATAACCAGGCTGGTGGGTGCAGATATATTAAGACTTTATCCAGTCATACTCTATGGCGCCGAAATCTGGACTTCAACTGCTACGACCTATCTTAGACGGATTTTCGCAGGGAATTCTGGCTACTGAAGTGGGCCTTATGGAAATTTCGGCTTCCCCCTACACCAAGGACCACCCAGATGGCGGCAGCAGCTCTCAACATGAGGCGTCTTCCTGACATCATTCACGAGAGAAGACTCGTCTTTGCCATCAAAATGATGGTCGGCATTATTTCAGTACTAGATTTCTGGGCTAACTGCGTATGGAGGATCCCGGTCCCAAGCCTTAGGGCTAATCCAGTCCTACAGGCCATTCCAAACCGGTTAAAGCTATCTGATCGGTTCCTACCTGTGCAAATGCTGCAAGACATTTCCTTGGACAGCGACCTCTACAAATTCACAGTCGACAAGGAATATAGGCAGAAAGTACTCGGTCGACTTCCTTCCCAGGACCGCGTCGAGGACCTTAGAACCTGCTCCCGGAGACCTATTCAACACTGCCTTGAATCCATTATCCCAGTGTTCAAACCAAGTCATAATGCTTTTTTTTTTTTTTTGTGTGTGTGTTTATTATGTTGTGATTTCTTTTATGTAAACCCCTGGCTTGTAGCCTTGAAGGGAGTTGTATACAGCAATGTGCTTTCTGTATGTTATAAAGAGTTCTTCTCCTTCTTCTAAATAATATTGGAAACTGACTTTCTAATTTCCATTTGCACTGGGACTTTTCCTCTATATAGCTCTGGGAAACCCAACCACACATGCATGCCAATTTTCATAATTTACCTCTACTCTTCCAATGAATATTTCTAATACATGTTTGTCATTTTAATCGGATATCGTTCTATAGTTATATATTTTCTGATACTCCCCACCAAATGGGGTGTATCATTTGGTTTTCAAAAGCAAAACCTCCCAATAATGTATCTCTAGTCGTGCAATCCTTATATGCTATTTGGTATTTCCTCATTGGTAGGAGAGTAAACCCCTGTAATCGCGATAAATTCACACATTTTGCCAATCCATACAGGTCTCACCCTTATCCTTCTATCAGACCTTGTATGATAACTCTCACCTGTCTTGGTTTGTACTGTGTCTAGAGTGAATTCCAAAGTCCTCTCACGTATGAAGAAGCTCATTTTGAAGAAAATAAAAACCAATCAAACAATCTTGCCCACAGATACTTGATTCCACCCCGGGAAATTTACCAGGGTCAACAAAAAACATTTAATATTTAATATTAAATCTTAAGCTATCCAGAAAGTTTTCCCTTAAATTTCTTTCTGTCTTCCAACAATGAAATAGCACTTACCAGCCTCTTATTGCTGGTTAGTTGAACATACCTTATAAACCATTAATCACACAATATGAGAGATGGCAGAGGTATATGTGATAATATTTAAATAAACTAAATTAAGAGTTTGATTCTATATCTATATAATATCAGTGTAAATACACCATAGATAAGTCTTAAATAAACTATGATAGTAGTGCGAAAGGCATCATTTTGTCTGTATCTGATATTGTGCTCATCCTTCTCAATGAATTTTCAGGTATTGCACTACACTGATTAAGAAACACTTCACTAATACAACACTACTGCTACTTATTCTCGGTGAGTTCCACCACCCAGATGGCACCGTTTCAAAACTAGTTAACTTTTCAGTGGAGGGTGGGCAGGTACCCTGGTATTGCAAACATGACATCCCTGTTAAGTTAATCACACATAAGAACCCAGTTTATTCGAGATAGTGCAATACCTGAAAACTCGTTCTAAAGGTTGAGCACAATATGAGATAAAGAAAAAATGAAGCCTTTTACACTACTATTGTATTATAGTTTTCTTTAAGAGTTAGCTGTGGTGTTTATACACTGATATTATATAGATATAGAATCTTAAACTCTAGTTAAATATTATCACGTACCTTTTGGCATCTCTCGTATCATGTGATTAACTTCACATGTGGGTTGACATATTTGCAGCACCAGAATATCTATCGAAGAAGGGCCAAATAGTCCTGAAGTGCTATCTTTGGTCCTCATGGGGTCCTCGTTACCACGAAAGGGTAAAAAAACATGCCATCGAAAGATTCAGATACTCTTTAGATTCAATCACTGAACTAACTAACCATTCATAAATCTCCCGAATAGGCAATACTAATGGGAAAGTATTGCCTATTCGGGAGATTTATGAATGGTTAGTTAGTTCAGTGATTGAATCTAAAGAGTATCTGAATCTTTCGATGGCATTTCTTCTTTCTCTCCTATTATCACTTTCCTAAACCTTTTTTTTTTTGCTTCCTAAGTCTAATAGGGACAGTATGTGGATAACAGAATATCTTATTCCATAACATTTTTCAAACGGTGCCGTCTGAAACGGTGGCGGTACTTTCTGAGAACAAGTAGCAATAGTCTTCCCTATTAGTGAAGCATTGCTTTTTCGAGTTAACACAATGCCTGAAAACTCGTGAAGGATGAGCACAATATGAGATACAAACAAAATGATGCTTTTCCCACTTCTATCATAGTTTTCTTTAAGAGTTATCATGGCGTATTTACACTGATATTATCGAAATACATTTATTACGTAACAAGGTTTCTTAACAAATTGTGTTATGTTAGATGTTTTAGTCTGTTTGCGATCTCATTAATTGGGCTTGAAGTGTGGATACCAATGCTGTTATCTCTGCAAGTTCTTTCTCTCACACACAAAAAGAGCAAAATGAATTTGGATCTGCATTCAAGCAAAGGGTGTGACGTATTCTTCAAGTTCACTCCACAATATCGACCCATGTTGGCAAGTTGTGCATTCCCACATGGGTTCCCTATGCACATCAATCTCTGTTTCTTAATATTAACGGGTCTGAAGATATGGAAGCATGTGGCCAACTGGCAGTCATGGCTCAACCCAAGCTGATGTGGATAGTGGAATAAGCAGTCATCATTGCTCTCCTTAGCCTCAGCTTACTTTAAGTAACTGTTTTTATTCATTTCCACTGACTTCTGAGTACATTTGTTCTAAATGTTTCAGCGGAGCTCACTCTCTCACAAACCGTTATCCCAGGTGCCGTCTGACATGAACATAACTTATAAATCATTTCTCCAAGTTTCCAAATTTCTAGACGTTTCTTCCAGTTAAGCGATGGTCTGCTTTCTCTCCACTCCCCGACTTGCAAATCTGAGCAGGAAGGCCAACTTCAGGTGGCTGCCTCTGGGCAGTCTCTCAGAAGCAAGTTGAAATGGTACTTTGGTCTCTTGATAGTCACTCGTCTTCCCTGTTGTATTTTGAGCCGATGGGTTTGGATCTTGGTGTTATCAGAATTACGCGATCATATGAAAATGCGTGTTTCCAAATTTATAGACGTTTCTTCCAGTTAAAGGATGGTCTGCTTTCTCTCCCCTCCCCGACTTGCAAAACTGAGCAGGAAAGGCCAACTTCAGGTGGCTGCCCCTGGGCAGTCTCTCAGAAGCAAGTTGAAATGTTACTTTGGTCTCTTGATAGTCACTCGTCTTCCCTGTTTCATATTTTGAGCTGATGGGTTTGGATCTTGGTGTTATTAGAATTACGCGATCATATGAAAATGCGTGTAATATGCATTAATTTGTATTGATTTCCTTCAGTGACCTCAGTACGGGCAGTCAGGAGCCAATCAATGATGCAGTAACGTACATCACAGAAATTAATGTCCAAGCAGCTGCGAATACTGTTCCAAAAACATCTACCCGGTTTCCACCATTTCCCAAACCTTGGTGGAATTCCCAATGCACAGCAGCAAAAAAGGCTAAAAACAAAGCGTGGGGGATATTCCGCCGATATCCTACCACGACCAACCTTATAGCCTTTATACATGCACGAGCCAAAGCATGCTATATCCGCCGTCAGAGTCAAAAGGAATCGTGGATCCGTTTTACATCATCTATTAACCAGTCTACCAACTCTAAGGTAGTCTGGGATAAAATCCGGAAAATGACGGGAAAATATACATCCCACCCTTCTTCAATCCTAGATTATAATGGATGCGCTATTGCAGATCCAACTGCAATAGCCAATTCTCTTGGGGAAACATTCTGTAACATCTCTGAATATCTTCGTATTCGCAAGAGTTCCTGGTCCTGAAACATAAACTGGAAAAACAAGCACTTAATTTTAAGTCTAAGAGCATCTATCCCTAGAACGGGGCATTCACTACACAGGAACTGAAAAGAGCCCTCGCTCTTTCCAGAGCAAGTGCTGTTGGACCAGACGGCATCCATTATAAAATGATTAAACATCTTTCACCAAAATCTATGGATTATCTGCTCTTTCTATATAAGAGAATCTTTATTGAAGGGCAGTTTCCGGATTCCTGGCGCAAGGCAATCGTTCTTGCCTGTGCTAAGCCAGGAAAGGATCCAAAATTCACTGCCAATTATCGTCCTATTGCTCTGACTAGCTATCTGTGAAAAATCCTGGAGAGAATGGTTTAATGTGGTACTTAGAATCAAATGACCTTCTCTCCAACATTCAGTGTGGCTTCCGATGGAACCTGTCCACTTTGGACCATCTTATTAGACTGGAAACATCCATCCGAGATGCTTTCCTAAAACGCGAACACTTGGTGTCGGTGTTCTTTGATATGGAGAAAGCGTATGACACAACTTGGAGATTTGGCATCTTTAAAGATCTGCATAGCCTTGGTCTTAGGGTGCAACTCCCCTTTTTTATTAAAAACTTTTTAGCCAATCAATCTTTCCAAGTTCGTGTGGGATCCTCACTCTCTCGTCCCTTCAGCCAAGAGGAGGGAGTACCAGAAGGATCAGTATTAAGTGTCACGCTTTTTGCCATCAAAGTAAATTCCATCACAGAACAACTTCCTCCAACCGTAAACAGTGCCCTCTATGTTGATGACTTTAGCATACTTTGTCAGTCATGCAACATGAAGGTTATTGAAAGACAACTTCAGAAATCCATTGATCGCCTCAACTCCTGGGTACTTGCAAATGGCTTGAGTTTCTCGCCGGAGAAGACCGTTTCCATACACTTTTGTCGTAAGCGTAATCTTCATCCTGAACCTGAATTAAGGCTCGGACAAAATGCTATTCCAGTAGCAGCGGACACAAAATTCTTGGGACTCAGATTTGACAAAAAGCTGACCTTTCTGGATCATATCTGTCAGCTCCGCACAAAGTGCACAAGAGACCTTAATATTCTCCGCTCGCTCTCCTCTACATCATGGGGTGCAGACCGGTGCACCCTTCTACGGCTTTACCATGCACTTGTGCGATCCAAATTAGATTATGGGTCCCAGGTATATTCTTCAGCCAGAGACAGCGCCCTTCGATGGCTGGACTCTGTCCATCATCAGGCTCTTCGTATCGCTACTGGAGCATATAGAACAACTCCTGTCCAGAGTTTATACGTCGAAGCAAACGAACCACCGTTATCGCTTCGACGTAAGCAGTTGTCTTTAAAGTACGCTTTAAAACTGAAATCCCTGCCAGACCATCCAACGTGGCCATCCGTTTTTGAGCCACGATGGGAAAATTTGTACAATACCCGTAAGACTGCCAATCGTCCTTTTGGTATTCGTCTCCAAGAGCTACTCAAAGAACTTAATATCAAGGTAGAAAAAGTTGCCCAAACACCAAAGCAACCCCTTCCACCCTGGCATGCTCATGTCCCGGCATGTGACTTATCCCTTAGAAATTGGGGAAAGTCGGACACTCCATCATGAGTCTACCTGCAGCTTTATTCAGCACACCGAGCTGAACATTCTGAGTTCGCGCCAGTTGACACAGACGGTTCGAAGTCGGAATCATATGTGGGATCTGCTGCTGTCTTTACAGACACCACTACATCGGAGCAGATATCCTCTGAGCATATTTACTGCAGAGCTGCACGCTATAGAGTTAGCCTTGGATCACATTAGTGAATGCCAATACCAACGGTTCATTTTATATTCTGACTCTCTCAGTGTGTTACAGGCTTTAATAACTGTGAGATATATTTCTCATCCAGTTCTGTCTAGCATTCAGCAGAAGATTCACTTCCTCCATGAACGTGAATATGATATCCTCTTCTGCTGGATTCCCAGCCACATTGGGATTATGGGAAACGATTTGGCTGACACTGCAGCCAAATCAGCAATTCCCAATAATAATCGTTGCCTGTCAGTCCCCTATACAGACTACAGGCAAATAATACACGAGAAAATACACTCCCAATGGCAGGATTCGTGGAATAGACAGACTGCGAATAAATTATATCATATAAAGCCTGTAATTGAACCGTGGCAGTCTAGTCTGCGCAGGAATCGTAAGGAGGAAGTTGTTCTTTCCCGGACCCGCATAGGACATAGTCACATTTCACTCATTCTTTTTTGCTGAGGGCTGATGACCCTCATATGTGTGAGTCTTGTGGCACAATTTTATCAATTAGACACATTTTAATTGATTGTCCAGGTTTTAGTAATATCCGTTTTACTGCTTTTAATCATCTGACTGAGCCTTATACACTCAGTCAGATTTTATCTGACAATGACCATGTGTCTGCTATTTTTAGCTTTTTGAAATCAGTAAACCATTTTACTCATATTTAAAATATCTACTTTGTTATTGTTACTTGTTTACTGATATTTGTCTTTTACCGTTTATACTTGTTTTTTTATACTTTGACTTGGTGACCTAATTCTTTAGGCCACTGAAAAAAAAAAATATTTTTTAATGACCATGTTTTGGCACATTATAGCCTTAGTTGCTAATGCGCCAATAAAACCCAACAACAAACAAACACAATCTGTATATGTCTCCAGGAAACGTACTTCAAACAACAAGATACCCTGAATATCAGGAACTACTCAATGTACAGAAGAGACCGATTAACTGAAAGTATAACACATAGAGGAGTTGCTATATTAGTAAATGACAGAATACCAACACAACAGGTGCATTTAAATAGCCCATTAGAAGCGGTAGCAATTCGTACAATAGCAAGGTCCCTATTAACCATATGTTCATTTTACATTCCACCAGGAGATGATGTCTCTTATGAAGATCTAGACGCAATACTACAACTACCACCCCCAATTTGTCTGATGGGAGATATGAATGGACATAACCCTTTGTGGGGATACTCCGACTACAACAGAAGAGGACGCATCATTGAACAACTGCTAGATAATCATAACCTCTTACTTCTTAACAGGGGTAACCACACTTACTTCCATTTTCCAACTCGGACCACCACAGCTATAGATCTTACCATATGTACCCCTACACTTTACACAGCATTTAATTGGGAAGTTTTTGAGGATCCTCTTGGGAGTGATCATTATCCAGTAATTTCCACACTGGTCAGTGAATATCCATATCATACCAGCAGGACTCCTCGCTGGAAAATAGATAAAGCTAATTGGGAAGCATTCAGGAGGAAAGCAGTTTTCAACACCAATATCATTGAACAGGAAACAGTAGTTGTTGCACTAGCACATGTCACAGAAACCATACAAAACGCAGGCAAGCTAACAATCCCTAAGACTTCATCACGTTTTCCAAACCGTCCGAAAACATGGTGGAATGATGACTGCACTGAAACAAGAAAACAACAGAATAGGGCATGGAACCGTTTTCGCAGGTATCCCACAACAGAAAATCTGATTCAGTTCAAAAGAATGCGTGCCATAGCGCGATTTACTAGGAAGCAGAGTCGAAAAGCAACATGGATCAAATTGATATCTACAATAAACAAAAAAACAAATGCACATATAGTCTGGAATAAAATAAGAAAAATGACAGGTAAATATAGAAATAGGCCATCACCAATACTTTTCTGCAATGGAATTAGTTTGACTGAACTTACCGTTATTGCAAACACATTAGGCGAGACCTTCGCAAAAGTATCAGCCAAGGATTCATACCATCAGGAATTTCTGATCCAAAAAGAAAAAGCAGAAAAGCATAAGATCAAATTTAAATCAAAAGGTAATGAACCCTACAATCAACCATTCACAATAAACGAACTACACGAAGTTTTGTTCACAGCCAGGCCAAGTGCAGTAGGCCCAGACGATATACATTACGACATGATCAAGCACCTTAACAAGACTGAATTAGAAAATTTATTGAAACTGTATAACAGAATATTCCAAGAAAATGTATTTCCAAACACATGGTGCCATGCAATAGTACTAGCTTTCCCGAAACCTGACAAAGACCTGACAAATCCATGCAACTATCGACCAATAGCCCTCACCAGCTGTTTAGGAAAATTATTAGAAAAAATGATAAACAAAAGACTGATTTGGTATCTAAATGAAAATAACATCTACACAAACACGCAATGTGGTTTTAGACATCATAGATCTACTCTGGACCACCTAGTCAGGATTGAAGCCAACATCAGAAATGCATTTATCAGATCACAAGATATGGTTACAGTATATATGGGATCCTGCGAGATATGCACCATGCTGGACTCAGAGGCAATCTCCCTGTGTTTATCCAGGACTTCCTTATGAACAGAACCTTCCAAGTCAAAGTACAAACTTCTTTCTCTAAAATCTACCAACAAGAAGAACGCGTTCCCCAGGGCTCAGTCTTGAGTGCCACTTTGTTTGCCATAAAGATTAATTCGATCACAAATCAACTCCCTCCTTCAGTTTCACATGCACTTTACGTTGATGACTTTAGTATCTCTACTCAGGCACAGAACATGAGAACTATCGAGAGACAATTGCAGTGCGCAATCAACAATATAAGTAAGTGGGCACTAGATAACGGTTTCAGACTGTCAACACAAAAAACAATATGTGTACATTTTTGTCGCAAAAGAAATCTCTATCCTGATCCTGAACTAAAATTAGAAGGAAAAAATATACCAACGCAGCCGAAGGCAAAATTTCTCGGACTAATCTTAGATAAGAAACTCACATTCGTGGAGCATATTCGAGAGCTGTGTAAAAGCTGTACAAAACACATGAACATACTTAAAATCCTTTCGTCAACAGCATGGGGAGCAGACAGATATTCCTTACTAAACCTATACAAAGCACTAATTAGATCAAAATTGGACTATGGAGCCCCAGTGTACGATTCAGCACGGAAAACAGCTCTGAAATGGCTGGATCCAATTCATCACAATGCACTGCGTATAGCTACTGGCGCTTATCGTACCTCTCCCATATATAGTCTCTATGCTGAAGCCAACGAACCACCTTTAACTCTTAGGCGACAGCAACTCGCATTGTATTATACATTTAAAATAAAATCTATGCATGGACACCCTACTTGGGAGACCCTCTTTGATCCACGATACAGAAACATATATCAGAATCGCCAACAAGCAAACCGACGCTGGGAATTAGAATGCAAGACTTTTTGGCAGTACATAACCTTAATATAGACAAAATAGCACACATGCCAGTTCATACTCCTCCACCATGGGATTCGCATATCCCGATATGCGTCTTCTCCTTTCAGAAATGGAATAAAAAAGCGATACCTTCAACAATCTTCCAACAGTTACATGCAGAGCACAGAATTCAATTTCCTGACTATATTCCAATATACACAGATGGTTCAAAAACAGACACTTTAGTGGGAGCAGCAGCTGTATTCCCATATATAACTTTAACACAACAGCTACCGAAAGAGTGCAGTGTATACACAGCAGAATTACACGCAATAAAAATAGCCTTAACTCATGTACAAGATAAGCATTATACGAGAAGTGTAATATATACAGATTCCTTGAGTTCCTTACAATCCATGCAAAACATAGGTACATCCAAACACCCAATCCTTTGGCACATACGGCAAATACTAACTGACTGCGCCAGAAATGAACAGGATACTTTTTTCTGCTGGATCCCAGGACATACAGGGATTGCGGGAAACGAAGCAGCAGACAAGTCAGCCAAAGAAGCCGTACTACAGATCGGAGAGGATATATCAGTCCCGTATTCCGATTACAAGCCTGCGATATGGCGTCTTTGCCAGTTGCAATGGCAAGAAACCTGGAATCAGCAAACTGCAAACAAATTATACCAAATAAAGCCGAATATTGAAAACTGGATTTCTAGCAGTCGAAGGTCGAGAAAAGAAGAAACAGCACTCACCAGGCTAAGAATTGGGCATACCCATCTTACACACTCATTTTTGTTGCGAGCAGAAGAACCACCACGATGCCAGACTTGTGACACCGTTCAATCAGTTCAACACATATTAACAGACTGCCCTACATATACAAATGAACGCAAACAAGCCTTCAAAGATATTTATGAGACACATGATGCCATTACACTAACAGATCTCTCTCTATGTATTCTATAGCTATGTATTCCTGATGCATTTGCACTATATTTATACATAGACTAACAGATCTCTTGAAAAATAAACATGACTGCACAGATGTTTTCAACTTTCTTAAAGCTATCAATTTATACCACCTCCTCTAAGGAAGTGAATATAAGCAACAGACTAACACAAGAACGTATGAATCAGGTTAAAATGAACAATTGAAATTGAAAGTAAACACCCTTGAAACACATCACACCGTATGAACTGGCGCATTATGACCCGCGTAGTCCATGCGCCATTAAACCTCAATACAAACCAAACCAAACCTTATATATATATATAAATAACCTCCATTAATTTCCTGGAACTTCGGTTCCAGGAAAATTAATGGAGGCACTGGTTAAAGAAGCACTGCAGGATCATTTAGACAAGACTTCAGTTATAACTCGGACACAGCATGGTTTTGTTAAGGGGAAGTCTTGCCTGACCAATTTGATTGGATATTATGATGAAGTCACAAAAGAACTGGATGCAGGGAATAGCTTTGATATTATATACTTGGATCTTAGTAAGGCTTTTGATACTGTTGCACATGGAAGACTGCTACACAAATTGGAGCAGTGTGACATTGGAGGCAAATTGCTGCTATGTATAAAGGGGTGGTTGAGGGGGAGAAGACAGAGAGTGGTAATCAATGGACACTGCACATCGTCGACTAATGTTATTAGTGGAGTCCCTCAGGGCTCAGTGTTGGGTCCATTATTGTTTTCTGTATTTATAAATGATATTGATGATGGTATATCAAGCTTAATGTCCAAGTTTGCAGACGATACAAAGGTTGGCAGGGTTGTCAAGGACACTACTGACACTATGCTGCTGCAACAGGATCTGGAAAGGTTGAGCAGATGGGCTGAGAGGTGGCAAATGAAGTTTAACATTGACAAATTTAAAGTGACATGGGAAACAGCAACCCCAGAGCAACGTATCAACGCTGTGGTACTACACTGACAGTGGTAGAGAATGAAAGGGACTTGGGGGTGGTTGTGCAGGCAGTTATGAAGTTCTCTGAGCAGTGCAGACGGGCTGCAAGAGTAGCTCATGGAGTATTGTCAATGATATACAGGAATTTTTCCAGCAGGGATAAGGAGGTGATTATTCCCTTCTATAAGGCAATGGTCAGGCCACACCTAGAGTACTGTATACAGGTCTGGAGGCCTCATTTCAAGAAGGATGTAGAGCTGCTGGAACGAGTACAGAGAAGGGCAACAAGATTAGTGAATGGAACAAAGGGGTGCTCTTACGAAGAAAGGCTTAAGTTTTGCAAATTACAGTGTCTGGAGACTAGGCACCAGCGAGGTGATCTGATAGAGGTGTATAAAGCCTTGAATGGTTTGAGCATGCTCAATGCTGATGGGAGTTTTCCTCTAGCTCAGAATAATCACCTGAGAGGGCATAAATTCAAATTGAGGAAAGACAGATGTAGGATAGACGTGCGGAAATTTGCCTTTAGCCAGCGGGTGGTTGGTTGGTGGAACAGACTTCCATCCCTTGTAGTGGAGGTTGATAGCCTAAATAAGTTTAAGGCTCAGCTTGACAGGTATTTTGAACGAACAGAGGGGTGAAGTGGAAGTGGTTTTTTTTTTTTTTTTTTTTTTTGGCTGATGCTGCATAAGCTTGCTTTCTTGCATCAAATGCCTCTACTAATGCTAATGCTAATGCTAATGCTATCATAATGCTAATAACAATTGCCTCGTTATTTATATTGTTAACAATAACAATATAAATAACGAGGTAACCTTTTTAAAGGTTACCAGAATTTATCATCGATGATATTTTAATCGTTTCCTGGCGCAGTATAACCTTAGTTGTTTTTGCGCCAATAAAACGAAATTCAAACTCAGACTCAAGCTACTATACCACCATCTGCCTACCAGCAACTCTTTGCATCACATAGACAGCAATATTCTGACTTTCTACCAATCTATACAGATGGCTCAAAGTTAGAATGTTATGTGGGATCTGCTGTTGTGTTCCTTCACAAAACATTATACTATAAGATCCCACAAGAAACTGGCATTTATACTGCAGAGTTGCATGCAACACAAACAGCCCTAGATCACATTAAAAATCGCGACTACCAGAGGTACATGATTTATTGCGATTCATTAAGCGTGTTACAGGCTCTAGTATCGGTGAGGTATAACCCTCATCCGATCCTGTCCAGGATCCAGCAGATTCTATTTTCCTTCGTAGAATTGGAATGTGATATTCGATTTTGCTGAATCCCAAGCCACGTTGGGATCCGGGGAATTGAATTAGTTGATACCGCTGCCAAATCAGCCCTTTCCCTGAATAGTAGTCATTGCCTGTCAGTCCCCTATACAGACTACAGGCAAATAATACGCTCTAAATTATATTCCCAATGGCAAGATTCTTGGCATGGACAAGCCACAAATAAACTACATCACATGAAGCCTGTAATTTCGCAATGGCAGTCCAATTTCAGGTCCCTACCTGAAATTGATGAAGATAATGTATCATCAAAAGAGAAATACTGAACAGAAGCTGCACCACCTCCTGTACCTCGAACCGGTGAAAAGGAAATAGGTAAAATGTCGCCCTTCTACATTCAGGAGCAATGCCCCGAAGTCGGTAAAACGACTTAGATCGGGTGACCTTTTACTAGAAACCTCCTCAGTGCGACATTCAGAATTGCTTCTCCAAGCAACATCTCTTGGGGGCATTCCAATTAAGACATCACCACACAGGACATTGAATACATCGCGTGGCGTAATTGCCGAGTGGGATCTCCTTGAAACATCTAAAGAGGAGATATGCACCGAACTGAGAGATCAGGGAATAACAGCCGTTAAGAGGATATTTATGCGTAAAGAGAAAAACCTAGTCCCAACTAGGGTTCTTTTCCTTACATTTAACACACCTAAACCGCCTACTTCCATCAAGGCTGGTTATCTGAACTGTCCTGTAAGGCTATACATTCCAAACCCGTTGCGATGCTTCAGATGCCAAAAATATGGCCACTCTCAGATGTCATGTCGTGGATCACCTGCTTGTGCTCGCTGTGGAGCAAAAGAACATGACAGAAAGGAATGTTCTGCCTCGAAACCAGCATGCTTGAATTGTGGCGGTGAACACCCTACATATTCAAGAGCATGCCAAAGATGGAAAGATGAAAAACAAATTCAAAAAATCAAGACGGAACAAAACATCCCATATGTGGAAGCAAAGAAACAGGTAACACCAGTAAACAGTGAAAAATCTTATGCACAAGCAGTTTTAAGGACGGTTTCAATTTCGACGCAAACTGATATTTCAATATCGCCATGTGATTCTTTTTCACCCCAAACTAGATACTTGTTGACACAAGCACAGCAAGATAAAGCAGTCGCTACTCCCATTTCAATACCACCCAAGGAAGTAGCACTTAAAGGAAAATCACCTCCAACTAAAACTCCGCCTGCTATTAGTGTGGTACAGGAGGAAATGGAGGTAAATGAAGAAGCTGAAAGTGTAGAAGAATCTATTCTGGATCTTCATCCGGAGGAAGAAATGGATATTGGGCGCCCTCAATTTCCCAAAGGCAGAATAAAACCCAAAGCGCGCCAATCAAAACCCGCATACTTTGGAAGCCAGTCAACGGTTCCACTAATTCCAAGTAATAATGGCTAAATTACTGCAATGGAATTGTCGGGGATTCTGACGAAATATGGAGGATGTCAAAATGCTAATGCGCAAATACGAACCTGTTTGCTTTTGCTTTCAGGAAACGTACCTAAAGGCAAATGTTGACCCATTCTTGCAAAATTTTACTGTTGTTCGTAAAGACAGAAACGGGGATGGCCTGGCCCATGGAGGAGTCGCAATCCTTGTGGGCAACCATACCCCTTTCTGACAAGTTCAATTGAACACTAACTTAGAAACAGTAGCCATTCATTTAGCAATAGGGTCTTTACTTACAATATGTTCTATATATTTGCCTCCTGGGACATTTTCCCAGGTAGATCTCGACGATCTTATTACGCAATTGCCCTCTCCTTTTTCACTTCTTGGAGACTTTAATGGACATAGTACCCTGTGAGGTAGTGCTGAAACTAATGAACGAGGTCGTATTGTTGAACGTTTTCTAGACAATAACGACCTTTCATTACTAAATATGGGAATAAACACCTATATCCATATGCCTACCCGTACTTTCTCTGCCATCGATCTTTCCATCTGCTCGCCTTCTCTGCAACCTTTGCTTTCCTGGGAAGTGGAACAGAATGCTTATGGAAGCGATCATTTCCCTGTAATATCTACCATAGTGGATGGACAACCTTGTCATCCATTTAGAACTCCACGTTGGAAGTATGATCAAGCAGACTGGAGTAAATTTTCACGGCTCACTGAATTTGATCATGTACAAATTCAACAGGAGTCAATTGATGAAGCACTGAAGTCATCACAGATTGTGTTATCCCTGCAGCGGAAATTGCAGTTCCAAAAACATCCTCCCGATTTCCACGTTATCCAAAACCATGGTGGAACCAAGACTGTAAAGAAGCAAAGAAGTCACAAAATCGGGCATAGGGAAAATTTCGACGTCACCCCACCACCGAACATCTTATAGCCTTTAAACGTGCCCATGTTAAAGCACGATTTATACGCCGACAGAGCCAAAAGGAATGCTGGGTCAAGTTTACATTCTCAATTAACCAGATGACCAGAGCTAAAGTTGTCTGGGATAAAATTAGGAAAATGAAGGACAAATATATATCACTTCCCTCATCAATGTTAGAACACAATGGGCGTACATTAGCCGAGCCAATTGATATTGCCAACGCTCTAGGAGAGTTTTTCTCCAGCATATCTACTGAGACTTCGTATACTGCAGAGTTCCTATTATTAAGCAAAAACTCAACTTTTCTTCAAGCAAAGTCCAGCCTTATAACCTGCCTTTCAGTAGAGTGGAATTAACCATTGCGCTTGCTACCTCAAAGGTCAGCGCTGCAGGACCAGATGATATTCAGTATGAGATGATCAATCACCTTTCATCTCACTTTCTAGGGTTGTTGTTATATCTGTACAACCGAATTTATCTGGAGGATCAGTTTCCTAATTCTTGGCGTAGGGCAATCGTTCTCGCATTCCCAAAGCCAGGAAAGGACCCTAAAATTCCTAACAACTATCGGCCTATTGCTCTGACCAGTAGCTTATGTAAACGTTTGGAAAAAATGGTGAATGCTCGCCTTATATATTACCTTGAGGCAAATGACCATTTGAACAAGATTCAGTGTGGCTTCCGAAGAAATCGGTCCACTTTGGACCATTTAATTCGACTGGAAACAGCGATTCGCGATGCGATTGTAAAGCGTGAGCACTTGGTATCAGTTTTCTTTGACATGGAGAAAGCTTATGACACAACCTGGAGGTATGTGGTTTTAAAAGACCTCCATTTATTTGGTCTTAGAGGTCACCTTCCTATTTTTGTTAAGAATTTTTTATCAAAACGACTCTTCCAGGTTCTTGTTAGATCCAGTGTGTCCCGCCTTTTTTGTCAAGAGCAAGGAGCTCCCCAAGGCTCTGTCTTCAGTGTTACGCTGTTTGCAATCAAAATTAATTCCATTACAAAACAGCTTCCTCCTTCAGTAAATAGTGCTTTGTATGTAGATGATTTTAGTATTTTTTCGTCACTCCTGCAGCATGAGGGTAATTGAACGACAATTGCAACAAGCAATCAACCATCTTATTTCCTGGACATTAGCCAAGGGGTTTAGATTTTCTGCTGAAAAGACTGTTTGTGTGCATTTCTGCCGCAAACGGAATCTACATCCTGACCCGGAACTCAAACTTGGACAGAATCCAGTTCTTGTGGTAGCAGAAACAAAATTTTTGGGACTCATCTTTGATCAAAAGCTAACGTTCCTCCACCATATCCGTCAGCTCAGAGCAAAATGTACGAAATGTTTGAACATGCCCAGTGCTATCTCCTCCAACTATTGGGGAGCAGACAGAAGCATATTATTACATCTGTATCGAGCACTTGTCCGCTCTAAATTTGATTATGGTTCCCAAGCCTATTCTTCAGCTAGAACTTCTGCACTCCGATGGCTCGATCCAATGCACCATAGAGCCATATGGATTGCCATAGGGGAATTTCGTACGTCGCCGGTACAAAGTTTATACGTTGAAGCCAATGAACCACGACTGATGCTTCGACGTCAGCAATTGTCGTTACAATATGCCATAAAAATAAAATCCCTGCCTGACCATCCTACGTGGACATCTGTTTATATGCCACGGTGGGAAAATCTATATAATACGCGTAAACCAGCCAGTCGACCCTTTGGTATTAGCATTCAAGAGCTAGTTCGTGATATTAATTTTACATTGGATAATATATCCATGTCAGGCAAGCAATCAGTTCCTCCCTGGATTATGCAATTTCCGACTTATGATTTAAGTCTTAGGAGCTGGCTGAAAGTTGATACATTGCCAGGTATATATCGGCTCCGGGTGCCAAGCGAATTCGAGGTCAAGCGTTCAAAGTGCGAATATATAGCGTTCTTTCCCAGTGATAAAAGTTCATTTTAAGTTATATCGTTTTTTACTGGAAGTTCATTTATAATTCAGTTCTATACTTCAAAAATCACAAGTAAGAACAAGGAAGGAAACGCACCTTTCTTTTTCATTACATATATTACTCTATTTTACAAACCAACTAACTTATCTAACCGCTTGGCCTCCTTTCGGCACTGCTCCTGTCTCCCAGTGGCGGGGCTGGAAACTTTGGAGGGAAAGTCAACCTCCCAGGGCAAAAAGGAGCCTAACATGGACTACGACAATTACCCAGAGCTTGAGCAGCGTAAGCGCTCATTCAGTACCATCAACAATGCTGACCATGAAATTTCTCACCATGTAACAAAGTCTAAACGAGTGCGTACAGACACAGACCAACAGGAATGCCGATCATTCCTTATCTTACATAGTCTGTCGGACAAATCTATGAAAACTCTCTCTCACCATTTCTTATACAGAAATGTTTGGTAAATGTGACGGGCTCTCCCAAAACTCCCATAACAACAACAACAACAACAGCATTGGACAGTTTTGCATCGAACGTTTCGTCTGTACGGGAGTCAAAGCAATATTGTGGACTTTCTTGAAAGCTTGGAAGGGACTTGGCTTTCACATTTGGAGAATCTTTCCTCTTCCGCTCTTCAAAACTGTTGTTTTCAAGGGACTTTTTCACAATATTTGGAGAACTGCTAACATTTTGTCTGTTAATTGCGAAATGCTTATATTTTTCTATAAAATAAAAAAGAATAAAAAATGAATTTAGTATTTTTAAAATCTTCTTACATACGCAATTTGAAAATTTGATCAGGTAAGTGACGAAAAATGAAAATAATAATAATTTTTTACCTGGAATTCGCACAAATTGATACTTCTTGATTTCCTGGTTCGAAAAGGGCAGTTTTTTCAAATAACGACATCTGGATAATTCACTAATAAATCTCTTCTTTATAAGTACGAAATAGCGTGGTGTTTTCTTTGGATTATGTCGATACTTTATTTTGTTATATTCCTACAGAAAAAAACAAATAATATCAGGAAAAATGTTGTACTTCGTAAATACAGAAAGCATTCAGAAATATATGCAAAGAACGTACCGCAAACAAGTCACAATGTCTTTAATTCCAAATGGGTTTTTTTTTATGGTACCATTGAAGAGTAAAAATCAGACTGTTCCAGTTTCCCATTTTCAGCACGTTTGGGTATTCTCTTTAAGACACAAAAAAAGAAATTCGCCAAAAGTCGAAATCTGCGTATCATCAGTTTCATTTAGAGGCTTTGTTTCAAGTTGTTCTTTTTCGTTGGTTTGGTGAACATCAGTACAGGATGGCGACATTTGTGTACTATTTGAGGAATTGGACAGTTTTGCGTCGTTGCTTTGGTGAACATCAGTACATGATGGCGACATTTGTGAACTATTTGAGGCATTGTACAGTTTTGCGTCGAGGTGAACATCATAAGATAAAGTGGAAATCTGCGTATCAACAGTTTCATTTAGAGGCTTTGTTTCAAGTTGTTCATTTTCGTTGGTTTGGTGAATATCAGTACATGATGGCGACATTTGTGAACTATTTGAGGCATTGGACAGTTTTGCGTCGTTGGTTTGGTGAACATCAGTACATGATGGCGACATTTCTGAACTATTTGAGGCATTGGACAGTTTGGCATCAAGGTGAACATCATAAGCTAAAGTATATGATGATGACATCTGCGAAGTATTTGAGACATTGGACAGTTTTGCGTCGAAAGTTTAATCCATACAAGAGTCAAAACAATATTGTTGAATATCGGGTGACAAGTCTTGCGAACTATTATATCTATCTTTAGAAAGATCGGGTGTTGTCATACTGTTTATAGTATTGGGTAGTATTGCTGTGTAAGTTTGGTCCGTCGTGATATCCTTGATATCTTCAGGCAGTTTTGCTGTGTAAGTTTGGTTCGTCGTGATATCCTTGATATCTTCAAAATTTAGAAGGTCTTCAGAAGGAATCATAAGAGACAAAGAAAGAAACTCACTCTCATCTCCACAATCATTTATTCCGTTGCAGATCCAGTTTTCGAGTATAAGTCCATTGTCACACAAAGGCATATGATGCAAGAAAGCAAGCTTAAAGACAACAAAATCAAATTCAAGGAATTTTAAAATCGATGAATACATTTCGTATTTATCGATTGTGGCCCCGGGTGCCAAGCGATTGTGACTGAGCGATTTCCCTGTGCTTTCACTGCGATTCTCGAAAGGTGAATTCTAGTTCTCTTTTACGTTCTTCTCCTTAATAAATGCTTTTATTTAATAGCAGCTCTTTTTTCAAAAGTACTGATCGAGAGCAAGAAAGGAAAGTAACCTTTCTTTTTTCATATTTAATAGACTAATCTTTACTAACTTCGCTTAGTCACACCAGGCACTGCTCCTGCCTCCCCGTGGCGGGGCCGGTAACCTTGGCAGAAAAGTTCATCTGCCAGGGGCTAAGAGGCGCCATCATGGAAAAAAATATGTTTCCATCTGTAGAGTCGACGAGCTGTCGGCCAGATACCGAACATAAACATGATTCGTCACAAGCAAAGAGGTTGAAAACCAATCCCTTGGTGACAGACTTACCAGAATTTTTAATAATGTACTCACTATCAGAATAGCCTCTCAGTAAGCTATCCCCTTTTCTAATCCAAAAACATGTGGAAAGTATTGCAGGGTCTCCCAAGACGGTTAAGAGACTGCAATCAGGGGACTTGTTGAAACTTTAAACCACAGGCATTCTGAAAAACTACTAAAAATTACAAATTTTGTGGTATTCCAGTTATCATAACTCCACATGCAACCCTAAATACATCAAAGGGTGTAATATCTAGTTGGGACCTGATGAATGTGACGGAGGAAGAAATTAAAGAAGAGCTTAAGGAACAGAATGTAGTTGCTGTAAAAAGAATTATGGTCAAAAGAGACAATATACTCATACCTACCAGAAATATAATTTTAACCTTTAACAGTCCAAATCTGCATTCATCAGTAAAAGCAGGATATCTTCTTTGCCGCACTCGTCCTTTCATACCCAATCCGTTGAGATGTTATAAATGTCAAAAGTATGGCCACTCTCAAACGACATGCAGAAGCAACCCAGTTTGTCCCAACTGTGGATCCTCTGATCACATTCAAAGTGATTGTTCGGTGAAAGAAATGATCTGTCCCAACTGCAAAGGCAACCATCCGGCCTACTCTAAGACATGTGAGAGATGGAAAACAGAGAAACAAATTGTGAAATATTATGTGGGGGAAACGGGGCGACGTTTAAAGGACCGTCTGGGGGAACACACGACCGCTATCAAGACTGCTAACTATGTGAGGTCTGCTGTGGCAGAGCATTTCTGGGAAAAGCAGCATCGGATCTCCCCTGAAGACGTGGTCATTACTGACCGCGCCCATGGATTTTGGGAACGCAAGTGGCTCGAGAACTTGCGAATCGGTTCATCCAGTCACAATACTATTATTAGGGACAGGGGGACCCGTTTACACCCCCTGTTTGAGGCAGTTGTCCTCAGAAGGGATGACCGGTTCTCAGAAGGGATGACCGGTTACTGCTTTTAACTATATTTTAACTATATTTTAACTATATTGTAACTATATTTTAATTTTTATTGTATTTTATTTTATTTTCATTACATTTTACTGTATATTATTTTATTTTATTTTATAGTAAATTTTCAGTTTAATTTCTTGGCTGGTGTTTATCATTAATTATTATAGTGTGAAATATAAAGTTGAAAATAAAGTTAGTTATCAGGAAGCAAGAAAATTAATTGCACCCAGTATACATAACCGTACCTATGCCAGTATCGCAAAAAAATATCAGACAATAACCACGCAAACTGATGTTACCATTCCACATAACATATCAATCTCCGACTGGGCTCGAGCTGTCCTCTCTCAGCAAGAGTCCAATATCCAGAAGCACTCAGACCAAGCAAGTAATACACCTCTTAAGATTCCAGTAAAATCTCCTCCTCCACCAGTGATTGCTACTAATTCAAATAATCCTAGTTCATCCTCAAAAAAGATTATTCAGGACACATCGATGCATTCAGAGTATTCATCCAAACAGGAAGATCCGATTCTGGAAATAATTGTAGAAGAAGAAGATATGGACACAGGTCGCCCTACATTTCCAAAAATAGACAAACCAAAGCCAGAACTCCATAAGACAGCCACGTCAGGTACAGCTTCTTCTTCTAAATTCAAGTAATGCCTAACATCTTGCAATGGAATTGCAGAGGCTTTCGTGGCAACATTGACGACATTCATTACTTAATTAACCGCTACTCTCCAGTTGGTTTCTGCTTGCAAGAAACCTATTTAACTCCTCAAATTTCCATTTCCATAAAAAACTACTCAGTCAATCGACTAGATCGAAATACATCCAATTCTGCTCGTGGTGGTGTAGCTATTTTAATTAACACAAGGATTCCAGCTAGGCAAATCACTCTCCAAACCCAAATCGAAGCTGTCGCTGTGCGTCTGATTACTCAGAATGCTTTAACTCTAGTCTCAGTTTATCTCCCACCAAATCATACTTACTCTTATAATGATCTTAAGGAACTTTTATTACAGCTACCCTTCCCTATCTGCCTGCTAGGGAATTTCAATGGCCACCACCCATTATGGGGTTCAACTAAATTAGACAGACGCGGCCGACTGATCGAAACTTTACTGGAAAAACAAAACCTCACTCTTCTTAACAGTGGTTCGCACACCCATATACAGTTACCTAATGGACAGCCTTCTGCCATTGACCTATCGATTTGCTCCCCGATACTGTTTTCAGCCATGCAATGGTCCGCTCTGGATAATCCCATGGGCAGCGATCATTTTCCAATTGTTTGTAATCTGATGACTACACAACCACCATTAGCCGAATCCTGCAGGAAATGGAAATTCTCTAAAGCTAATTGGGACAAATTTCAGTCAGAAATCACATTGGACAAAAAAATTATACAACTACATCCTATAGATGAAGTTACCGACTATATCACTTCCTGCCTTTTATTTTCAGCTAAAAGCTCAATTCCAATATCAAATTCCAAGACTCGACGCCATTTAAACTGTTGGTGGAATGAGGAATGCACAAAAGCAAAGAAAGAACAAAATAAAGCATGGAATTTATTTCGTCGAACTCCAACTACAGTTAATCTTATTAACTACAAGAAACTAAAGGCAAAAGCTCGTCTCATTCAAAGTCAAGCCAAGAAAGATTCTTGGACTCGGTTTGCATCGACTATCAATAGAAACACGAACCCACGATTAATATGGAAGAAAATTAGGTAGCTTTCCGGGAAGTTTCCAACTGTTCCTTCCCCAATTCTCTCCTGCAATGGTCTAGACGTCTCTGCTCCTCTGGATATAGCAAATGCCTTAGGCAAAACTTTTGCTCACGTCTCAGCTGCTTCCACCTACTCTCCGGAATTTCAGAAAACTGAGACCACCACAGAACAGAGACACATCAACTTTCGAACTTCACTGCTACTTCCATATAACCAGCCACTCCAAAAATGTGAACTTATGCAAGCCATCAGAACAACACGCAACAGTGCCGCTGGGCCAGATGGGATAAATTATGTTATGTTACAGGACCTTGATGAGAAAAACTTACAAATGCTGCTAGCCTTCTTTAACCGAATCTTCCTGGGAAATGTTTATCCCACTTCTTGGCACCATGCTACAGTTCTGGCCTTTTTGAAACCTGGAAAAGACCCCTCCAATCCTAATAGTTACAGACCAATATCTCTGTCCAGTTGCCTCGGTAAAATTCTTGAAAAAATGATCCACAGTCGACTCACTTGGATCATTGAAAGTGAACATCTACTAAGTAATAGTCAGCATGGCTTTCGCCAAAACAGGTCCTCCTTTGATCTGATGATCAAGGCTGAATCCGAAATTCGCAATGCTTTTGTTAAAAACGAACACCTAGTTATGGTCTCCATACATATAGAGAAGGCATTCGATACTACCTGGCGTTATGGAATTCTCCGTGACCTCCATAATCATGGTCTCCGTGGCAACCTGCCTATATTTATTAAGAACTTCCTCAAGAGCAGATCTTTCCAGGTGCGATATCAAAATTCCCTTTCTACTACATTCTTGCAAGAAGGAGTACCACAAGGGTCAGTTTTGAGTGCAACCCTGTTTGCCCTCAGAATTGATTCTATCACAAAAGAACTCCCAAATACTGTAGAGGCGTACCTTTACGCTGACGATCTCTCTCTTTCTTGCCTTTCACAGAATATGAGATCTATTGAAAGGCAATTGCAGATGTCTCTCAATAAAGTACAAAAGTGGGCTGAGCGCAATGGATATCGTCTTTCCCAACAAAAAACAGTTGCCATCCACTTTTGCAATCAACGCAAACTGCATACAGATCCTGAACTTCACATATCAAATACCACCATTCCAATTGCCAGCAATATCAGATTCTTGGGACTAATCCTGGACAGTAAGCTGAACTTCTTTGAGCATGTTAAATTTTTACGTACTACCTGTCTCAAAAAGATCAACATGCTAAGAGCTTTATCTGTCCATTCTTGGGGAGCAGATCGTACAACTTTGCTGCTCTTATATAGAGCATTGATCAGATCCCGTTTAGATTATGGCGCTCCACTTTATGATTCTGCCCGAAGGAGTGTACTACGCTGGCTGGATCCTATTCAACATAATGCACTGCGGATTGCAATTGGTGCGGATAGGAGATCTCCAACTCATAGTCTATACATTGAAGCTCATTAGCCCCCTCTGCATCTCCGCAGAAAAATGCTGTTACTTAAATATGCAGCCAAAATTCAGACTTGCTCTTTGCATCCTATTCAGCCATACCTTTTTAATCAACCACTAGTTAATCTCTATAGAAATAAACCAAGTAAAATCCGACCAGCTGGCCTACAGCTCCTTGAAATATCACAGAACTGGAATGTTCCTCTCCACAATAGGCAAAAGATAAAGAATTACTCTCATCCTCCGTGGACCCCCTTTCCTCAACTAACTTGTGATACTTATTTTCTACAATGGGGAAAGAATCGCCTACCGACACTGAATGTGCAACAACTCCATGCTAGCCATCAAAGCTGTGCTGACTTCTTGCCGGTATATACGGATGGTTCCAAATCTCTTTCAACTGTTGGAGCAGCAGCAGCAGTGTTTCCCTCTGCTATCATATCAGCTTCTCTTCCACCTGAGTATAGCAACTTTTCAGCAGAACTGTATGCAATACAATTAGCTCTAGAAAATTTGACTCTACACCCATCTGCAAAATATATAGTTTACACTGACTCTCTCAGCTCAATTAGAGCAATGCAGAATCCGTCTCAAAAGAATCACCATATTTATTTTAATTAAAATCAGGAGTTTGCTATTGCAAATTGACCACCGTCAACAACTAGTGAAGGTTTGCTGGATTCCGGCACATTCAGGCATAAAAGGAAATGAACTAGCTGATATATCTGCTAAAAATCCATCAACCTTAGACTTAACCTCTGCCTTCATTCCAGCATCTGATTATAATATCATAATTCAAACAGCATACCATGCACAGTGGACAGAGCTATGGCATAAAGAAACAAATAACAAACTTTTTCAATTGAAACAGGACCCAAAATTATGGCACTCATGCACTCAGACAGTTCGGCGAGAAGAAGTGGTACTCGCACGGATAAGAATAGTGCATACCCATCTGACTCACCTCCATTTACTCACCGGCAATGATCCTCAGTGTTCACACTGCTCTGAACATCTAACATATATATATATATTCATGTGTTGTTGTGGCGGATCCCAGGGTTCCCCCCATAAGCCGCTATTGTACTTCTTGCATTGAAGCTTATGCCAAAACCGGCCAATTGTATGTAGTGTGTTGGACGTGTAAGTGTTATGATGTGTTCTGTTGTTATGTTATCGGCTGGTGCCTGGCTCTTAGCAGATAAGAAGCAGTAACACCTGGTCACTACGTCTCACCCCCCATCCCCACCACGTGGAGGCGGCCAGGATCAATTATCTCCTGCTGGGCAAGCCCAGGGCATAACACCTGAGAGTGCCCGAAAAAGAGAGTGAAGTGGAAAAAGAGGAATACAGAGGGAGAAGTTTGGGATCTGGGGAGGTAAATGGATAGAATAGAGGAGAATCAACAGAGGGACTCTCCAATAGTTAGAAGTGAGAAGAAGTTAAGCAAGAATAAAGTAGGGAGAAGTGGACTAACTTCTCTAACCAATGGAGACCTATCTCATGGAAAATCCCATCCTAGGAACTAGGATCAGCAAAACATCTTAATTTACAGTTTGCCTAACCCCTTGTAGGCAGAACGTCTTCAGTTGTTGAAGAAATGATTGATCTTCTAACAAAAAAAAAAAAAAAAAAAAAAAAAAACAGTGAAAGCAAATTCCACGAATTCTGAAAAGCTCCACAGAAAGACACTATGTGCAATATGTACAATATCCTCTTCTTCAGGAACACAGCAGAATATACACTATGTACAGATTCGTCCAATGTAATGCCAGCCAGGGTAATGCCATAACCTGGCCAATAAATAAAATGTTTCAGGGTTAACGCAAAAGTAATATACATGTCCAAATCTTAGATGAGATCACATTAGGCAGGGTTCAAAATTATGTTTTAAAAAGTTCTTGCCTAAATACAATTTGCGTGTGGTATTCACTCACAAAGAAATATTAATTCCAAAAACTATGAAACGCTAAAGGCCAAATAGTTTAGGTTACCACGGTGGAAGATTGATCAGGCTGACTGGACTGCCTTCCAACAACAGGCAAATTTCGATCTTAGCACAGTCAGTCAAGAGCCGATCAATGACGCAGTAACGTTCATCACAGAAATCATCGTCCAAGCAGCTGCTAATGCTGTCCCAAAAACATCAGCCCGGTTTCCACCATTTCCCAAACCTTGGTGGAATTCACAATGCACAGCAGCAAAAAAGGCTCAAAACAAAGCGTGGGGGATATTTCGCCGATATCCTACCACGAACAACCTTATAGCCTTCAAACGTGCACGAGCTAAAGCACGCTACATCCGTCGTCAGAGTCAAAAGGAATCTTGGATCCGTTTTACATCATCTATTAACCAGTCTACCAATTCTAAGGTAGTCTGGGATAAAATCCGGAAAATGAAGGGAAAATATACCTCCCACCCTTCTGCAATCCTAGATTATAATGGATGCGCTATTGCAGATCCAACTGCAATAGCCAATGCTCTTGGGGAAACATTCTCTAAGATCTCTGCAACATCTTCGAATTCCCCAGAGTTCCTGGTCCTGAAATATAAAATAGAAAAACAGGCACTTAACTTTAAAACTAAGGGCATTTATCCCTACAACGGGGATTTCACTATTGTGGAATTGAAAAGAGCCCTCGCTCTTTCCAAAGCAAGTGCCGTTGGACCAGATGGCATCCATTATGAAATGATTAAACATCTTTCACCAAAATCTATGGATTGTCTGCTCCTTCTGTATAACAGAATCTTTACTGAAGGGCAGTTTCCGGACTCCTGGCGAAAGGCAATCATTCTTGCCTTTCCGAAGCCAGGAAAGGATCCAAAAGTCACCACCAATTATCGTCCTATTGCTCTGACTAGCTGTCTGTGCAAAATCCTGGAGAGAATGGTCAATTCTCGTTTAATATGGTATTTAGAATCAAATGACCTTCTCTCCAACATCCAGTGCGGCTTCCGACGGAACCGGTCCACTTTGGACCATCTTATTAGAATGGAAGCATCTATCCGGGATGCTTTCCAAAAACGGGAACACTTGGTGTCGGTGTTCTTTGACATGGAAAAAGCGTATGACACAACTTGGAGATTTGGCATTTTAAAAGACTTACATAGCCTAGGCCTAAGAGGGCATCTGCCTTTTTTTATTCAAAACTTTTTAGCCAATCGATCGTTCCAAGTTCGTGTGGGATCCTCACTCTCTCGCTCCTTTAGCCAAGAGGAGGGAGTACCAGAAGGATCAGTATTAAGTGTCACGGTTTTTGCCATAAAAATAAATTCCATCACAGAACAACTTCCTCCAACTGTAAACAGTGCCCTCTATGTTGGTGACTTTAGCATTTTTTGCCAGTCGTGCAACATGAGGGTTATTGAAAGACAACTGCAGAAAGCCATTGATAGTCTGAATTCCTGGGCACTTGCTAATGGCTTCAGGTTCTCGCCGGAGAAGACCGTTTGCGTACACTTTTGTCGCAAGCGTAATCTTCATCCTGAATCTGAATTAAGGCTCGGACAAAATGCCATTCCAGTAGCAGCGAACATAAAATTCTTGGGACTCATATTCGATAAAAAACTGACGTTTTTAGATCATATTCGTCAACTCCGCACAAAGTGCACAAGAGGCCTTAATATGCTTCGCTCGCTCTCCTCTACATCTTGGGGAGCAGACAGATGTATCCTACTTCGGCTCTACCGTGCACTTGTGCGATCCAAAGTAGATTATGTGTCCCAGGTATATTCCTCAGCCAGAGACAGTGTCCTGCGATGGCTGGACCCCGTCCATCATCAGGCCCTACGTATTGCTACTGGAGCATATCGCACATCTCCTGTCCAGAGCTTATACGTCGAAGCAAACGAACCACCGTTATCACTTCAACGTAAGCAGTTGTCTTTAAAGTATGCTTTAAAATTGAAATCCCTGCCAGACCATCCTACGTGGCCCTTCGTTTTTGAGCCACGATGGGAAAATTTATACAATACCCGTAAGACTGCCAATCGTCCTTTTGGTATTCGTTTCCAAGAGCTACTCAAAGAACTTAATATCAAGGTAGACAAGGTTGCCCAAACATCAAAGCAACCCTTTCCACTCTGGCATGCTCGTGTCCTGGCATGCGACTTGTCGCTTAGAAACTGGGGAAAGTTGGACACTCCATCATGTGTCTACCTGCAGCTTCATTCAGCACATCGAACTGAATATTCCGACTTCGCGCCAGTCTACACAGACGGTTCGAAGTCGGAATCATATGTGGGATCTGCTGCTGTCTTCACAGACAGCACTATATCAGAGCAGATTCCCTCTGATTGCAGCATATTTACTGCAGAGCTGCACGCTGTAGAGTTAGCCTTGGATCATATTAGTAAATGCCAATACCAACGGTTCATTTTATATTCCGACTCTCTTAGCATGTTACAGGCTTTAATATCTGTGAGGTATAATCCTCATCCAGTTCTGTCTAGCATTCAGCAGAAGATTCACGTTCTCCCTGAACGCGAATATGACATCCGCTTCTGCTGGATTCCCAGCCACATTGGGATTAGGGGAAATGATTTGGCTGACGCCGCAGCCAAATCAGCAATTCCCAATAATAACCGTTGCCTTTTAGTCCCCTATACAGACTACAGGCAAACAGTACATCAAAAGGTACATTCCCAATGGCAGGATTCGTGGAATAGACAGACTGCGAATAAATTACATCGTATAAAGCCTGTTATTGAACCGTGGCAGTCTTGTCTGCGCAGGAATCGTAAGGAGGAAGTTGTTCTTGCCCGGACCCGCATAGGACATAGTCATTTGACACATTCTTTTCTGCTGAGGGCTGATGACCCTCCTATGTGTGAGTCTTGTGGCACAATTATATCAATTAGACACCTTTTAATCGACTGTCCAGATTTTAGCAATATCCGTTCTAGCATTTTTAATCATCTGACTGAGCCGTATACACTCAGTCAGATTTTATCCGACAACGACAACGTGTCTGCTGTTTTTAGCTATTTCAAATTAATAAAAGTTTTTAATTGTATATAAAAATTTACGTTATTGTTACGTATTTATTGGTTTACTTTTTATATCTTTGTTATTATACATATGGACATGGTGGCCTAACTACTTAGGTCACTGAATTTTTTAACCTTTTATATATGACCGGTATTTGGCGCATTATAGCCTCAGTTGCTGATGCGCCAATAAAACACAAACAAACAAACAAACAAACAAGCCAAATAGTATCTCGATGAGTAGAGCAAAATTCCTTATACAGTAAATACCTATTCTGCAGAAAACAGTTTCACATCAAGAACAAGTCTATTATAAAATCCAGGAAAGAATAGTGTAGCACTTTATGATACTAATCAGTTGCAAATATAGAATCCAATCAAAAATGAGAGATATTTCTTTCCTAATCCAATAAAGGATCCAAGAAATCGCAGGAACAGTAAAACTAGGACCTAATTTCGGTTCTTCTTTTAAATTCACGAGAAGCAAACACATTCATAGCATTAAAAGCTGTCTGAGACTCAACCAGAATTTTATTGTTGCTGGAGTCCAAGTTAGGAACTACACTAAGTAGGTCACGTCGAAGATCGTTATAATAATGACATTGATGAAGAATATGGTTAACAGTTTCTTCCTGGCCACACAAACAAGATGTTGGTGAAAGTCCCAGTTTGTGAAGTTTAGTATTTATACTTCCGTGGCCAGTTAATATAAACATACCATATAAGCCCGGCAAAAACCACTTTAACTCCTCCTTTTTAATCTCACTTGCTACAGGCAGAAAGTCCCTTGTGACTGCACCAATATCAGATGAAGACCACTCTTGCTGCCATTTTGCAATAAAAATTTGCCTTAATCTTGTTTTCTCAGTCTTAATGGGAGCACTTAGATCTAATTGGATGTTATCATAGGTCAATGGTATTTTCTTCAAAAGGTGATACTTAAGGTAGCGGCACTGAACTTCAAAATGGACAGGTAGTTTCCCAAGCAAAACCTGAAGAGCCATGGTGGAGGTAGTTCGACAAGCTCTTGACATGGTCAGGAGGGCAGCCCTCTGTGCTTGTAACAGTTGCTTTACTACAGCAACTTTATTAGCTCTAAAGCCCCATGCACCAGCTCCATAAGAAATTATCGAGAAAAACACACAATTATAGTGAAGTCGTAAGGTTTGGCCTCTAAGAACCCAGTCTTGTCTTGCTATCTGTTTAATTCGGCTCAGGAACAATTTAGCCTTTTCTTTCACATACTGAACATGTGGTAGGAAACTGAGAGCATTATCAATATAAATGCCTAGGTATTTGGTCTTCGATAAGTACTTAATGGATTGTTCCCTATATTTAATAACTGGAGGTCTTCCATGGTCAAGCTTTCCCTTAAGCAACATCTGAGACATTTTTGCAATAGAAACCTGCAATTTATGTGTTGAAGACCAGTTGGAGAGTTCTAACAGCACAGCATTTGCTGATTCTTCAAGCCTTTTCCTAGAATTACCCTGGATTAATATTGTAAGATCGTCAGCGTATGCGATCATATGAATAGCTGGAAAACTCTTAACCAACCAGGAATCAAAAACAAGATTCCAGCACAAGGGACCAAGTATTGACCCCTGTGGACATCCTCTTGTAACACTGCGAGAGACCTCCTCCAGTCCAGATTTGACAGAGATGGTACGATCAGAAAAATAGCTCTTTAAAAGCTTATATATATTTATGGATACTTCGGCCTCCCGGAACCTCGCCAGGGCACTTTGCCACCAAAGGGTGTCAAAGGCCCCTTTGAAGTCCACAAAGAGGCCGAGCAAATACTTGGAATCTGTATCAGCCTGAATATCTAGAAGTCTAACTAATGCATCTTCTGTCCCTCGTCCTTTGGTAAACCGATACTGGTCTCCAGAAGCAAGTCTTTTGTCGGCATATGCTGCAATTAATCTACTGGCAACAACCTTCTCTAGCGCCTTTCCTAGAACTGGGAGAAGGGCTATAGGCCTATATGATGATGGATCCTCAGCCGGTTTTTTGGGATTCTTAAGCAAGATTTTGAGCAAAGCTCTTTTCCACACTCTAGGGAATTCACCACTTCGTAGGCATGAATTAAACAAAATTAATATTGAAGCTGGTACAATTTTCCAGACTCTTTTAACAACATCTACTTCAATTTTATCATACCCAGGGGATTTACCTGAGCGCATGGATTTTATTGCGCATTCGACCTCTTCCAGAGAGAATGGAGGTTCTTCAGTCAATCCTGTGTAATTAGAATTTAAATGTACGATGTAAATTTGTTCCGGTGACATATTAGTATCAGAATCTTGATGTATAATTACATCTAATATTATACCTATAGTAGAAGACCAAGATAGGGTACTTTGACCTTCTGCTGTTGTGACAGAAGTGAAAATCTCCCCTGGTGGAATCTTTTTGGTCACAAGCTTGTAAATAAGTCCCCAGGGATCACTATTTCCCTGGGTGCTAATTAAACTCTCCCAAGAAGTCCTTTTTTGTTTGCGAATCTCATTATGATAATTTTGTCTTGCTTGTTTGTATCTACTTTGTAAAACCGTCAATTCAAGTACCATACGCGATGGATTTCTCTTCGCCCTCTGGAATTCACGTCTAGTCCTTCTAATAAGCTGTTTTAAATCAGTTAATGTAGAAGACCACCAAGGAACGTGATATGGTTTGCGCTTTCTAAATTTCATTGAGGCTTCACAAGCCTGTATAATAGTGTTCTGTATAAATTCAACTTGATTATCCAAAGAAAGAGATTCCATAATACCCATCTGCTCAGGAGTAAACATTTCTTTTATTACCTTGTCAAAGACCTGCCACTTTGCAGACCTAGTGTGAAAACGAGGCACATCAAAAGGATCCGATCTAGAACGAGAAACAATATCTGTCATAGTAAACTTGATAACATTATGGTCACTTGTTACCCAATCAGTTTTAACCTGCCAATCCGAGATCCTTTGGGCCAAAGACAGTGTTGCCAAGGAGACATCTATAAATGATTGTCCACGTGTGGTAACAAAAGTCGGTGGATGTCCATGTGTGTTAAGAATTTTTAGACGATGTGTCATAATTACTTCCTCTAAACGTTCCCCTTTTTCATTTGTTTGTTGAGCATTCCACAATGTCGAATGGGCATTAGCATCCATTAACAGGAATATTTGTTCATTCTGTAAAGCTCTCACGGCGGAATCAATATAGTTCACAAATGGTTGAATAGAATCATTATGTTGGGCACATTGACAATAAATCGAGATAAGATAAAACTTCCCGAACCAGCCTTCAATGCAGGCACAGACTGCGTGTGCAGAGCAAAGACTTGAAATCCGAGTAACAGTTAAATTAGGGTCAGCAATGACAATAGCTGCCCAAATTCTCCTTCAGATTGTAAGACTCTAAATCGCATTGGTAAACCTTTTACTAACCTTATAGGAGTAAGGTTCCTGTAGGGCCATGATATGAATAGAGTGATCAAGAACAGTTGTGGTGAGGTCATGCATAACTGCAATCGCACATTGACAGTTAAGTTGGAGAAAATTTAGTTGTTTTAAATTTGTACTGCTTGTGTTGGAACTGATTGGAGGTGTATTATTCATAACTAGTTTTAGATCTGATAATTTCCAGCGCCTTTAAATATTCTTGGCATTTAGCATCTTTGTATGAATGAGCATAGTTCATTTTTCTCCGCTTACAGTTCGGACATTCTGGGGGTTTGTCTTTATTCTGGCAATCTGCAATATTATGACCTGAACAACCGCAGTGACCACATGTTTGAGCTTCTTGAGTACATCTAACAGTCAAACATATTTTGATTGACCTGATATTTGACCTGATATTTGATTGATATTTTGTCTGAACATCTAACAGTCAAACATATTTTGATTGACTGTCCACACTATCAAGCACATCGTACTTCAACACTTCAAAATCTGGCTAAACTTCAAGAATCGCTGACACTACATCATATCATAGGAGAGGAGGCAAATATTAAGGAACATTTCTGCTTTCTGAAACAAATTAGAGTGTATAATCTTTTATGAATAGCTCTCAGAACTGAAATGAATTTGAACTGTTACGTTCTTTATTATTTTCTGATATAACTACGAATAGGCGCACTATAGCCATAGCAGCTAATGCGCCAATAAACAACCATACCACACACACATTTATCGATTGAATTCGAGACTATTTAAAATTCAAGGAATTTTAAAAGCAAGCTTAATCATCTTTGTTTATTTCAAAATTGAAAGAACAATTGTATTTTTCCTTAAAAATATTAAATTCACCGTTACAAAAAATTTTATACGATGCAATGAGTAAATTTAAAGATATACTATCTCGATCTAATTTTCCTGCCCATATCACGACCGGATTCTGTTGTGAATAGCACACAAGATCGTTATTAATTTTTTCCAATTTACTATTTGGAAAAGGACAAAAAACAAAAGGTTCTTCATCGTTATTACAATTTACTTTAACAGATGTGTCTAAAATAATATCGCCCGTTTTTAGTTTTCCATCACAGTTTCCTTGATCGTCTTTATTTTGTTTCCAAAAATTAAATTTACTGTGGATAAAAGGACTGTTTTTGTCGGTATTTAAAATTATTCTATTTTTGTATAATTGGCAATAATTATTAGAATCAATGTATATTACGATCGTAATATAATCGTTTTAAGAAGCCATATTTCGAACACACAAACGTTATATTCGTAAATATAAATTTCGTGTTTATTACAAATTTCTTTGTTTTCCGAAAACGTATTTACTGCAAAATTATACATTACAATTCCTTTGAGTGAAAAACCGTGTTTTATTTTGGTAAAACACGTTTGTCGAGGAATGTGAAAATATTGTCCTTCTGCACATTCAACTATTTGCTCATTTTTACAATCGTAATGCGAATAAAAATCGATTATCGGTGCTCTTTTTACACCTTTCTTTTTGCAATTGTTTACCATCATTCCATTTTCGATAATATAACCGTTAGATAAGCTTTCACCTTTTAATTTATTTTCGTCACAAATGTAATACGATAATTTATCCATTTCTTGGGCAAATTTAGAATTTGGTAAGAGTGAAACTCCATTTGTTAGACGAAATGTAATAATTTTCGACGGGAAATTTATTTTTGCACCATTCCGGTTGTTCGCACTGAAATGATTTTTCATTTAGTGCAGTTGACGGTGGACATATAACGGTATCACCCGTAGCACAATTTGTATCTTCAACAATCTATTCGTGTTCTTTATCTTTAATATAACCAAAAATATTACTAGTAATGTTTTTCCACTTTTCCGTTATACATTTATTAAATTTATAAATTTCGTTGATTTTACAAGGCTTATAATTATTAAAATAAATTATAATGATTAAAAAAGTCATAATTATTGCTAGTAATATAATATATATTTTCACGTTCACTTGTTTACAATATCGTAAATGTAATAATTTATAATATAATTCATAGAATATACGTCAGTCAGTTTTGTTTCACACGAAAGACTGAGAGGTATAAAGCTTCGACCCTTTGGACACTTTTCGACTTTTTTTGTCTTGTCAGAATAGAAATAAGAAAGCATATTAGTTGGTTTCATATTTGATGTAATTTCTATATTTCCAATTGCTTTGTCGGTAAAAGCAATATTTAATTTATCTAACTGTTCAATATTATTATTATCGTAATTTTATTTCCCTCATCGATTGAAAGTTCGACATTATTAATGACACTTTTTTTAAGATGAAATTTTTCGTACACGTATATTTCACATTTAATAATGTAAACTCTCCCTTATAAAAAAGTTATAATTAGTAGCCAAAACTAAATTAACTTTGATATGCAATTGTTGTATTCCTGTTAAGATAAAGGTTTCATCTTTTGGGTTCGGGTAACATACAAAATCATTCGCTATCTTTACAGATATACCGTCAGGAAACGGACAAAAAATGAAAGGTTCATTCTCATCGTTACAATTAACTCTGATCGATGAATCTAAAACAAAATCATTAGTTTTTAACATTCCATCACAACCATTTTCATTACCTTGTTTCCAAAAATTAAAATCCTTATCTAACTTTCTTTTAGCACCGGATTCACAACGATTTAGTTTTAAACGATTTTCTATGACAAAACCATTTGATAAAGATTGAAGTTTTTTATGTTTTGTCTTAAATTAGATATTTTCATATTTTTGCCGTTAAGTTGACAATAACTTTGAGAATCTAAATGTATTTTAGCGTGTTTATAATTTAGTCGTTTTAAGAAGCCTAATTTTTCACATTCATTATTGACAAAAACCTTATATTCAGGAAGGTATGTTTCGTTTTTAAGGCAAACTTTACGCTTCTCGGTAAATACATTTATTGCAAAATTATATATTTTTATTTTATTTATATATTTTATATAAAATATATAAATTATATATATTTTATGTGAGGAAACCATGGTTTATAGAAGGTAAACATGTTTCATTAAGAATATTATAATATTTATCATTTGGGCATTGAATTAATTTTTTTGCATCACAATCGTAATATGTATGAAAATTTGTTTGAGATAACTTTCTTTTAGTACCGGATTCACAACGATTTATTTTTAAACCATTTTCTATGACAAAACCATCTGATAAAGATTGAAGTTTTTTTGTTTTTCCTTCACAAGTATAGTAAAATAATTCATCAATTGCTTTGGCAAAGTTTGAGTTTGGTACGATTGAACTCCATTGTTTATACGGAATGTGATAATTTTCTTTGGGAAATTTATTTTTGCACCATTCTGGAAGTTCGCAAATAAAGGATTCTTCGTTTAATACTGTTGGATTGGTACATTTGATTGTATTTGCTGTTGCACAATCTGTTCCGGCCCCGAGTGCCAAGCGAGTGATCAAAGCGAATTTAAAAAGTGAACTTCAAAGCGACTTCTCCAGAATCAGCAGATTACTGAGAATTTAAGTCTTTATTTGCAAAATTATTTCGTTTCTGCTCTTCTGAATAAAGAAGCAAGCTCTTCAAAAAAGAAAGGAAAGGTACCTTTCTTCTTGTATATTGAACTACTTTATATAACACACTAACCACTAATCTCTGATCGCTTGGTCACTGGTGGCACCGCTCCTGCCTCCACGTGGCGGGGCCGGTAACCTGGGGGAAAAGTTATCCTCCGGGGCCAAAAGGAGCAATCATGGATTTTGACAATTATCCCGCACTTGAGCCTAAACGCTCAACTCATGACCTGATTGAAACCGAATGTGATGTATCACAAACCAAAAGACAACGTAGAAATGAGAATCAGCAGGAATTCCCAACATTCCTTATATTCCATTCTCTCTCATCCAAGCCTATGAGTGCCCTTTCACCATTTCTAATTCAGAAATGTTTAGAAAGCGTGGCTGGTTCACTAAAAATGGTGAAAAGACTCCGATCCGGAGATCTACTGATTGAAACAGTGAAATATCAGCATTTTCAGGCTCTACTAAAATTATCAAATTTTGGAGGAATTCCTATACAGGTCACCCCTCATGCTACACTAAATAGTTCAAAAGGAGTAATAGCTGAGTGGGACTTATTGAATGTCGCTGAAAATGAGATAGTCGAAGAACTAAAAGAGCAAAAAGTCGTCCAGGCAAAACGAATAATGATTAAAAAGGATGGTGAACTTGTTCCAACTAGAAACATTATTCTAACGTTCGATACACCTACCTTACCATCATGTGTGAAAGCCGGATACCTAAATTGCCGAGTACGTCCGTGCATTCCCAACCCAATCAGATGTTTTAAGTGTCAAAAATTTGGACACTCGCAAACAGTATGTCGAGGGGACACTACTTGCCTGAACTGAGGCTCCAAAGACCATTCACAAACTGACTGCACTGCAGAAAAGCCACAATGCCCAAATTGCAAAGGCCAACATCCAGCGTATTCAAAAAATTGCGAATTCTGGAGAGTAGGCAAAAAGATTCAGAAGTACAAAGTCGAACAAAAGGTCACCTATCAGGAAGCTAGAAAGCAAGTTATGCTCGATATGCCAAAAATTACATATGCTGCAGCAACAAAAAAATACCAGTCAACAGCAACACAAACGGCAGTAAAAGTACCACCATCCATTTCAATTGCTGATTGGGCTCGATCAGTGCTATCATCCCCACAGCAGTCACCTACAGAACAATGTAAAGTAACTTCTGCTAGCAATACCCCGCTAACAGTTCCACCAACCGCTTCTGATACCCTACCAGAAACTGCAAAATCAAAAGCATCACCGCCAAACAGTTCAAACCAACCATGCTCAGCAAATATGGATATCGATTCTGGTACCCTACAGAATGAACCAATACTAGATCTACATGCAGAAGATGATATGGAAATTGGACGCCCCACTTTTCCAAAAAAAGAAAAGATGAAATTAGATAGAGGCAAACAGGCAGGATATAAAAAACAGACAGAACCATACACAATTTCTAAAATTAAATAATGCACAACATTATACAATGGAACTGTAGAGGTCTACGAAGCAATATTTTTGATATTTATGAACTAATCAAAGAACATAGTCCAGTTATCCTATGCTTGCAAGAAACCAATCTAACCCAACAAGTGACTCCGGTGATCAAAAACTATAGTATCTATCAACAGGACAGAAACAATACTAATTCAACAAGAGGAGGCATAGCCATAATTGTCGACAACAAGGTTCCTACAAAACAGATCCCGCTGCAGACCACATTAGATGCTGTAGCAGTACGAATAGATCTGAGTGTTATGTTAACCGTAGTCTCACTGTACCTTTTCCCAAACAAAGAATTCACTGTGAAAGAGCTGGAGGAACTCATAAAGCAGTTTCCATCTCCTTTTATTCTGTTAGGAGATTTCAATGGGCACCACCCTATGTGGGGATCTCCCCAGATAAACAAAAGAGAGAAACTCATTGAAACAGTTATTGATAACCAGAATCTCACATTATTAAATACTGGTGCTGACACCTATATCCACTTTCCTACCGGAGTATCTACTGCCATAGACCTATCAATATGTTCCCCAAAATTGTTCCCAATCATTCAGTGGTCAGTCTCAAATAACCCACTGAACAGCGACCATTACCCGATTATTTGCAAATTGCAAACAAACAGAACCTCACATATAATCAGTCCCATAAAATGGAAATTCTCCAAAGCAGATTGGAACAAGCTCACCAATGCAATTTCCTTTGACGATCAAGTTATTAAAAACCAGCCTGTTGATGATGTTACCGACCATATCACTACACAGATAATAACAGCTGCAACCAGTGCCATACCCAAAGTCATAATTGGTCCACATAGATATGCCAATATTTGGTGGAATCGTGATTGCCGAGATGCTAAAAAAGAACGGAATAAGGCATGGAATCTTTTTCGCAAGCACCCAACAACCGACAACCTAATTAATTTTAAGAAACTCAAAGCCAAGGCACGTTACGTGCAGAAAAAAGCAAAAAAAGACTCTTGGATCCGGTTTGCTTCTACCATCACTAAAAATACTGAAAGTAGAAAAATATGGAATAAAATAAAGAAACTAAATGGAAAATACTTCCCAGAACTAACGCCTATTCTAAGCTGGAAGGGTAAAGAGTTTTCCTCTTCAGTGGATATTGCAAATGCCCTGGCAGAATGCTTTTCTCAAATATCAGCCACGGCAGCATATGAGCCTGCCTTCAAACAGCATAAAGCCAACGCAGAAAAGTATAAACTGAACTTTCATACAACGGCATCTCTATCATATAACCGACCTTTTACATTACTGGAACTAGAGAGCTCCCTAAATCGGTCAGCGAATACTGCACCAGGGCCTGATGGAATATACTACATGATGCTTAAACACCTAAACCATCAAGTTCTGAACTCACTACTGGCATATTTCAACCGGCTATTCTCAAAGGTTACTTCCCTCATTCTTGGCGCCACTCAATTGTCCTAGACTTTCCTAAACCTGGAAAGGATCAGTCAGATCCACAAAACTATCGGCCAATATGTCTCAGCAGTTGCCTTGGTAAGATAATGGAAAATATGATTCATGCTCGATTAGTCTGGTTTCTAGAATCTTATTCGGTAATGGACAAGAATCAATGTGGCTTTAGGAAAAATCGGTTAACTCCTGACCTTATGATCAAGGCAGAATCCAACATACGGAATGCTTTTATCCGTAGAGAACATCTCGTCATGGTCTGCCTGGACATTGAAAAAGCCTTTGATACAACCTGGCCCTATGGCATTCTTCAAAATCTTTATGCCACAGGATTTCGGGGCCAGCTACCACTAATCATACAGAGCTTTCTCCAAAATAGAACATTTCAGGTGCGTTACTGCAATACACTGTCCCAAAAAGTTGTTCAGGAAGAAGGGGTCCCACAAGGATCAGTTCTTAGTGCAACGCTCTTTGCAGTTAGGTTGAACAATGCAACAGATAATATTCCGCTTAATGTCGACACTTATCTATACGCAGATAACCTTACAATATCCTGTCATTCACTAAATATGCGCTCCATTGAACGCCAACTGCAACTCTCAATAAACAAAATAGAGTCATGGGCATCCCACAATGGCTATCGCCTATCCAGGACAAAAACAACTGCTATTCACTTTTGTAAAAAGCGACAGCTTCATCCAGATCCTGAGCTAAGGTGAGGAGCCCAACTAATACCACTTAGCAACAATATCCGGTTCTTGGGTTTAGTACTGGACACTAAACTTACCTTTCAGGGACATATAATGCAAATGAGAACTCAGTGCATGAGAAAGATGAATATTCTCAAAGTTATCTCTTCTATGACATAGGGAGCCGATCGCTTCACACTCTTACACTTATATCGTACTTTAATAAGATCTCGTCTAGATTATGGAGCCCCAGTTTATGACTCTGCGCGTAAGACAGTACTAGCCCGGCTCAATCCAGTCCAGCATAGTGCTCTAAGGATTGCTTTAGGAGCCTTTAAGACCTCCCCAGTGCAAAGTTTGTATATAGACGCCAATGAACCACCACTACATCTTAGGAGAAAAGTATTGCTCCTTAACTATGCAGCCAAACTACATAGCCTCCCTTCTCACCCCATCTGACATATCTGTTTGAACCTCAGTGGGAAAATTTGTATAAAAATAAACCCAATGAAAACAAACCTGCTGGTATCCGGCTACAAGAGCTAACCAAACATTGGAACATCTGTCTAGGAAACATCTCTCAAGCTGCAGATGTAGTACAAGCACCATGGGCAATGTATATACCTCTTTGCGATAACTATTTTCTACAGTGGGGAAAACACTCCCTATCAAACCACTCCCTATCTTAGACAGTTACATGCGGACCATGCTTTGACCAATGCTCACAGTCTTCAGATATACACAGACGGATCCAAAACTGATATATCCGTGGGAGCTGCAGTAATCAGTCCGTCCTACATCCACTGTTTCTGTACAATTACCATGTGAATGCAGTGTATTTACTGCCGAATTATATGCAATCAAAATGGCTCTAAATCTCCTTAATGATCTTCTAAATACCCAGGTCATAATATACACAGACTCTTTAAGTGCAATGAATGCCCTACAGGAAAAGCCACAAAGTTCCCATCCAATTCTCGCACAAATCATATCCCAGTTATATCACCTCAATAAAAATAAACTGATTGTCACGTTCTGCTGGATACCCAGCCACGTTGGAATTCCAGGAAACGAGTGTGCAGACGAAGCAGCAAAACACCCTGCTTGCTTTGATCCCATCCCAGTTCCTTTTTCTGATTACAAGCCAATAATACGGAGGATATGTACAGAGATGTGGTCTGAAAAGTGGCATAATCAGATATCAAACAAACTTCTTGAAATAAAACAAAAGCCACAGCTATGGAGATCTAGTTCCCGATTAACCAGGCACGAAGAGGTCGTGCTTGCAAGAGCACGAATTGGTCATACGCACCTAACGCACCTTTTTTTACTGCTAGGAGAAGAGCCTCCTCTCTGCTCGCATTGTAGTTCCATTCTTACAGTGAAACATTATTATTGAATGTGCACACTATGGTTCAGCTAGAATTGAATGTTTCAGAATTGAATGTTTCTTTAACCAACTCAAAAAAACCCTTGCAATTAGCTCATATACTTAAAAATGATAAACGTATACAGTCACTTCTAGAACAATTCCTTTCATATATTGACCAACAATCTTAAGTTATAGGCGCATTTTGGCCATAGCAGCCCTTGCGCCAATAAATCCCACTTCAATAACAACAACAACAACAACAACAACAACAATCTGTGCCTTCAAAACTATATCTATATCCGTTTTCATCGAAATAATTAAAACATTTTTCAGCACTATTTTCGCATTGTTTTGGTATGCATTTGTTAAACTTATAAATTTCATTGTCATTGCACTTTCCATTCTCATTTTCAATATTATTATTATTATTATTATTATTATTATTATTATTAAAATAATAAATAAATACGCCTATTACGAAAGTTAAAATTGTTATTATCAATATAAAGGGATAATTCATTCCCTTTATTTTTTTACATTCGGGCACATAACTATTACTTTAAAGAAGCTGAAGCTAAACTTACCTTTAAGTTGTTTGCTATAATTTTTTTTCATAAAATGATTCATTTTATTTCAATAGATTTTATTCATTTCAATTTCTCTACAGTAGTATATTTCATTCAATAATTTAAACAATATTTAATTAACAAGCAGTAAAATATACTGCTTGTTAATTAAATATTTAATTTACAAGCAGTATATTTTATTTTATTTAGATTTTTTTGCCACATTTTCCTTCATATTTTCCTCGCATCGTTTACACTCCATAAAAAGTTCCTTAACACCTACATGTATATTGTGCAAATTGTCATTTTGAGCGCCTGTTAATATATATCCGACGTCCTGATTATTTATGTATTGAACACTATTTTGGTGGTAAAATCCTTCATCGCTGTGAAGATATTTATCTAGAGGGTTAAAACTCCGGAACACGGAATTTTTAAAAAAGTAACCTATGATGGTGTGATTCTTTTTTTTTTGTAAGCTTGGAGACATAAATAATTTTTCCCTCCTCATTGTTCTTTACAAAAATATTTTCACAATTAAAATTTTTTAATTTTTTTGTTTCCAATGAAACTACCTTCGTTTTCGCCTTTTAAAATTTTTAGTTTTTTATTGACGATATGCTTTCCACAATCATCGTTTATTTTTTGATTTACTACTATTAAGAAAGAATGATCGTGCATGTTCCAATCGCTCCAATCTGTTTGCAATAATTTTCCCCTTTTTAAAATACCTGTGTACCGGTATTTTCCGGGGAAAATACCGGTACACAGGTATTTTCCGGTACGCAGGTCAATCTCTTGAGTCAATATACGAAAATAATATTTGCCCTCAGGAATGGACAAAAGTGAATATAGTTCCAAAATGTTATTATAGGAATCGTCATAATCGAACACATTGTAAATCGTAAATTTATTTCCAATTTCCAAAGTGTTAGTAACTTGAGGCAATTTCATACAATATTTTTTATGCTCTTCGCAATATGTACTATGCATTTTTATTGTCTTCTTCGGTTTCTAGCTGGTTTGATTCACCTTTGATGCTTCTAGTCCTTTCTGGTGCTCACTGAAAATCAAATTAATCAAACTGGATAAGCAATTAATGAAAACCCTGCCAATAGATGATGCTGTCTTATATATCAACGATCAACTGCTAGAAGCTCCGAAATCTACAATACCTCAAATAAGTAAGGCAAAGCAGGCACGGTACAACTCTTTGTGGAATGCAGAATGTGCAACAGCAAAAACAAAACAAAATCGTCCATGGAATAGATTCCGTCAATATCCAACTACGGCCAATTTAATTACATATAAAAAAGCCAAAGCTGAAGCGAGGAGAATTCAGAAAAAAGCAAAGAAAAAGTCTTGGATCGTGTTCGCTTCCTCACTTACTAGGAACTCGAACCCTGGTTTGTTGTGGAAAAAAATTCGGATTTTAAGTGGAAGATATCCAATCACACAATCTCCAATCTTCCATTGGAAAGGGCAGGACCTTTTTCAAACAGACCAGATATCAGAAATTTTGGCTGAATCTTTCGCTTCCGAATCAGCAGTTACAAGCTACAGCACTGACTTTCAAAAATATAAAGAGCAAGCTGAACGGAGTAAATTGAATTTCTCTACCAAGATATCTCATTCCTATAATCTACCATTTCTAAAAGAGGAATTACTTACAACCATTACAAAATTACCTAATAGCGCACCAGGTCCCGATGGCATTTATTATACTATGATACAACACCTAAACTCTGATTGTCTGGAAATCCTGCTAGCTCTATATAATAGAGTTTTTCTGAACAACCTGTATCCATCCCTATGGCGGCATGCAATAATTGTCCTTGCATTTCCCAAACCCGGAAAAGATCATTCCTATACATATAATTATCACCCGATTTCACTGACCAGCTGCTTAGGAAAAATCCTTGAACGAATGGTGCATAATAGACTTACGTGGTTGCTGGAAAAAGAGAATGTTTTATCACCCCGCCAACTTGGATTTAGGAAAAATAGATCAACACTTGACCTACATGTCAAAGTGGAAAGAAATATTAGAAACTCATTTATAAGAAAGCAGCATATGGTGATGGTAAATCTAGATTTTGAAAAAGCCTTTGACACAACATGGAGATTCGGAATTCTACGAGATCTATTTCAATTAGGATACCGAGGACAACTTCCACAATTTATAGAAAAATTTCTTGCCGACAGAACATTTCAGGTACGATATAAAGGCTGTTTATTTACAATCTATATACAACAGGAAGGGGTTCCCCACGACTCAGTATTAAGTGCAACCCTGTTTTCACTGCGGGTGAACAATATCACAAAGGTTATACCCCCACCATTGGAAATTTATACGTATGCAGATGATCTTTCCATTTCATTTCAATCACAAAGCATGAACACAATTGAACGACAGCTGCAATTATCCATAAACAAAATAGAAGTATGGACTCAAAATAATGGATATAGAATATCTGAGAAAAAATCAGTTGTTATACACTTCTGTAAAATGCCTGGTCTTCATCCTGAACCGGTCTTATATATAAATAAAATTGCTCTACCTGTTGTTCAAAATTTCTCCTCTTTGTACTTAACAATAGATAGAAAACTAAACTTTCATGAACGTATACTAAGATTTCGAACTAGTTGACTCTTAAAACTTAACATATTGCGCACAGTATCAATGGCCTGGGGAGCCGACAGGTCCATATTATTACTATTACATAAAACTTTGATTAGATCTCGTTTAGATTATGGATCTCCTGTATATGTTTCAGCAAGAAGGAGCATCTTACGTCGCCTAGATACCATTCACCATAATGCTCTCCGCATAGCTCTAGGGGCATTTAGAACTTCACCAATCTACAGCGTGTATGCAGATGCTTCGGAACCCCCGCTGCATCTTCGATGAGATTATCTACTGTGCATGTATGCGGCAAAAATATACGGTCAACCATCACATCCAAATTGGTCCATTATTCACAATCCACCATGGACGAGTAATTATGATTGCAAGCCAAATGAATATAAACCAGTAGGACTGCGCCTCAAACACTTAGCTCAAGTTTGGGAAATATATTTGCAGCATATTTCTGCAGTAGATATAAACTCAGAACCTCCTTGGATTCCGGCTGTGCCTTTATACATATCACATCTTACAAACAGGAATAAAAAAGAGATCTCTCCAATTGTTATACAGAAGTTTCATGCACTGCACAGTTTTGAAAATAGAAACAGTCATCAGATTTACACGGATGGTTCAAAATCGAACAACTCAGTAGGTGCCGCAGTAGTTTTACCGGAATATATTATATCTGTCTCCTTGCCTCATGTTTGCAGTATTTTCACAGCAGAATTATATGCTATTAAACTAGCACTGGATAATATTACCGAGCATCAACTTCTACCTGCTCTAATCTATACTGACTCCCTTAGTGCAGTAGCAGCCTTACAGAACAGCAAACATTCCTCAAATTCCTTGATTCAGCATATCAAAAAAACAACTCGGAGTTTTGGATAAAGCAAGAAAACAAGTGCCTATCTGATGGATTCCCAGCCATGCTGGAATTCTAGGAAATAATCATGCAGACCAAGCCGCAAAAAATCCAGATCTTAATATACAAGTATAGGGATGTATTTCGTACCTCCGTAACCGAGTGGGCAGGAGCGGGAGTGCAGTAGCACACGCTCTTTGAGTAGACCGGGGTTCAAGCCCCTGACTGCTGAATACGGTCGATCTGCCAACCCGCACTGGACCAGCGTGGCAGATTATGGTCCATTTCCCTCAGCATGAATTGTTGAGGAGGCTTCCATCCTGCAGTGGGTTGATAATGGCTGCACTTTACTTTTTTTTTTTTTTTCGTACCAAATATACTTCCATCTGGAAACAACTTTGGAGGGACGAATCGTGCAAGAAACTTCCCAGAATAAAAAAAGTTCTATGTTTGTGGCGATCTAGCTCACGTACAAATAGACAGGAGGAAGTTATATTAACAAGACTGCGCATTGGACGTACCTTCCTCACTCACAAACGTTTACTTTTAAGAGAAGATCCACCGCTCTGCTCTGTCTGTCAGATACAACTTACATTAAGGCACATCCTGATTGATTGTCCATCCTATTCAGCAGTTCGAGCCACATCCTTCCAATCATTAGCAAACTTTCAAGCTCCTCTAACCCTCTCTCATGTACTTGGTGACAAAGAAAACCTAAGTGAGCTCTTTATATATATTAAACATCTAGTAATAATAAATACACTCTGATATATCCATCCTAAATCATTAAAATGAACGTAATGACGGTGACAGACACATATTGGCCACAGTTGCCCTTGTGTCGAGAAACGTTCATACCAACAACAACAATGAGACAGATTATTGTTTGATCATCATTGCATTGGGAGTAATAGATGTTGCTTTCACTCATTCTGCATGCAAGCCATCTATTGCTGATAGTGCGAAGACGATTCCATACTGTATGCTCTCATGGGAATGGTTTCGTTTTCAAAGAGGTCCTTTTATTTAGTCTATTATTGATTGACATTGTTGAAAAAGTTCCATACTGAGACGAAAAAAAATATATATATATATTTTGTTGGTGGTGTTCGTGATGTGAAAAAAAAAATTACACAGTAAATCAAAACTAAAAATTTTATCTTGAACAAAATGTGCTATACATAAAACTGTATTATGAATTCCATTGACATTCAAAATTATTCTATCCAAAAAAAAAAAAACCACTAAATAAAGAGTTGTTTTATGCGTTTCGAGCTGTTGGTTTTTTTTGGTTTGGAAAATGAAAACGACTGTATTATTCTGCTACCTGGAACGTTCTGTGTATCCTGCTTATCGTCGTGATTTTTGTTCACGATAAAACTTGGAAGGGACTTGGCTTTCACATTTGGAGAATCTTCCCTTTTCAGCTCTTCAAAACTGTTGTTTTCAAGGGACTTTTCAAGAGAACTCTTAACATTTTGTCTGCTAATTACGATATGCTCGTATATATCTATTAAAAAAATGAATTTTGTATTTATTAAATTTCTCTTTCATGCACAATTTGAAAATTTGTTCAAGTAAGCGATGAAAGTAATTAATTATATAAGTAGTTTTATTATAGGTTTTTATGGATGGAATTCCTTAATCGTGTAACTAATAATGGTCAAAGTTATTTTAAAAGATTGTAATCAACATAATATATATATATATATTTTTTTTTTTTGCAATTACAAATGATGTCAATATATATAATGTTTGCACGGATGCATTGAGCTTGATAATGATTATAATTCTTTCCCTGGAATTCGCACAAATTGATACTTCTTGATTTCCTTGTTCCAAGAAGGGAGTTGTTTTCAAATAACAACTGTACAATTCATACATAAATTTCTTCCTTACGTGTACGAAATAGTCTGGTTTCTTTGGATGATTCTTCCATTTTATTTTATCCCATTCCTATAGAAAAAACCAACTGATATCAAAAAATGTTGTATGTGGTAAATACGGAAAGCATTCAGAAATATATGCAAAGAAATTACCACAAACAAGTTACAATGTCTTTCATTCCAATCGTACTTTGTTTTCAGTGGCATTGAAGAGTGAAAATCAGACTGTCCCAATTTTCCATTTTCAGCATGTTAAGATGGGTATTATTTTTAAGATACAAAAAAATAAACTTGTCGAAACTGGAAATCTGCGTATCATCAGTTTCATCTAGAGGCTTTGTTTCATGTTGTTCGTTTTTGTTGGTTTGGTGAACATCATAAGATGCATAAATACATGATGGCGATATCTACGAACTATTTGAGGTTGAGGCATTGGACAGTTTTGCGTCGAAAGTTTGGTCCGTACGGGAGTTAAAACAATATTGTGGACTTCCTTGAAAGCTTGGAAGGGACATGGCTTTTATATTTTGAGACACGTTTGGAAAATATTCCATCTTCCGGTCTTTAAAACTGTTTTTTTCAAGGGACGTTTTCACAATATTTGGAGAAATGCTAACATTTTGTCTGCTAATTACGAAATGCTTGCATATTTCTATAAAATAAATAAAAAATGAATTTAGTTTTTATTAAATTCCTCTTACATACGCAATTTGAAAATTTGATCAGGTAAGTGACAAAAAATGAACAGAAAATTGACACCAGCAACTGAACGGATTGAGCTTGATAATTATAATTCTTTAGCTGGAATTCGTACAAATTGATACTTCTTGATTTCGTTGTTCCAATACGGGAGTTTTTTCAAATAACGACATCTGGACAATTCATATATAAATTTCATCTTTACTTGTATGAAATAGTGTGGTTTCTTTGGATTATATTGATTCTTCGACTTTATTTTGTCCCATTCCTACAGAAAAAACCAACTAATATCAGAAAATGTGTTGTATGTGGTGAATACGGAAAGTATTCAGAAAGATATGCGAAGAACTTACCACAAACAAGTCACAATGTCTTTCCTTCCAAATGCGGTTTCTTTTATTGCCGCATTGAAGAGTAAAAATCAGACTGTCCCAGTTTTCCATTTTCAGTAGGTTAGGGTAGGTATTCTGTTTAAGAGACAGAAAAAGAAACTCGACAAAAGTGGAAATCGGCTTATCAGTTTATAGTTTTGTTTCAAGTTATTCATTTTCATTGGTCTGCGAACTATTTGAGACATTGGACAGTTTTGCGTCGAACGTTTGGTCCGTACGGGAGTCAAAACAATATTGTGAACTTGGATGGGACTTGGCTTTCACATTTGGAGACACGTTTGGAGAATCTCCCCTCTTCCGCTCTTCAAAACTGTTGTTTTCAAGGAACGTTTTCACAATATTTGGAGAACTGCAAATATTTGTCTGCTAATTATGAAATGCTTGTATTTTTCTATAAAATAAATAAAAAATGAATTTATTAAATTCCTCTTACATATGCAAATTGAAAATTCGATCAGGTAATTGACGAAAAATTAAAATAATTAAGCTTTATTATAGTTTTTTGTGGATGGAATTCTTTAATATATATGAATCATATGATTAATAAGGGTCAATGTTATTTGAAATGATTGTAACCAACATTGACAATATATAAAGTTTTATATGGTAGCCACCAGCAACTGAACGGATTGAGCTTGAAATGATTATAATTCTTTACCTGCAATTTGATACTTTTTGATTTCGTTGTTCCAATAGGGGAGTCTTTTCAAATAACGAAATTTGGACAATTGTTCCTTACATGTACGAAATAGTGTGGCCGTTTCTTTGGATTATATTGATTCTTCAACTTTATTTTGTCCCATTTCTATAGAAAAAAACCAACTAATATCAGGAAATATGATGTACATGTGGTGAATACAGAAAGTATTCAGAACGATATGCAAAGAACTTACCACAAACAAGTCGCAATGTCTTTTATTCCAAATGCAGTTTGTTGTGTGACAGCATTGAAGAGTAAAAATCCCCTCGACGTGGGCACCTGTACGTGGTGAGGGGACCTCCCAGTGACGCTGCTGGATTTCCAGACTAGCATCACTGGGATCCAACGCCCACAGCCCAGGTTCCAGGCTTACATCAATGGAATCCGGCGTGTTTGCCGTGCGCTGCGACCCGTGGAAATTCGGAAAGGGGGATCCTGGTGGTTGAGGGGCCCAGCTTCAATACACCACTTTGGCCCCTGCTTCGACAAGACGGGTGGTCCTGGAAGGCCCGGCTAGGATCAATCGGCTAGTAGGTTCGCCTGCGAGGGTCAACCGTGTCAATGCCACGCCCCTACCCTCATGGTCCGAGGGACAGGATTCAGGCTGGCGGCGGTGCGGGTATAGTGTCTGGGTAGCCCTGGCGTCCCACTCCCGAGCGCATTTATTGCATGCCGGGTAGTGGGCGTCCCTTTGGGCTCCGTGGTGTGTGGGGAGCCCGGGCACTGAACAACTAAATAAACTTCATGAATCCTGATAAACTTACTTCTTCAGGGGCCCCAACCCGGTCCCTATCTGAAAAATTAGACGGAGAGGCAGATAATATTATTGCAACAAAGAGGCAGCGAACGGAAACACCATCATCAGGGCCTGTCCCAAGATTTCTTATTATGCATTCTACCACTGAAAAACCGATTGGTAAAATGTCGCTCTTTTTTATTCAGAAAGGGTTAGATGGGTTAGTAGGTTCTCCCAAATCACCTCTTAACTGAAACTAAAAATGACAGGCAATCCGAACATCTACTCCGAGTAACATCAATCGGAGGAATCCCTATAACAGTGACACCACACAGAACACTCAATTATTCTAGAGGTGTCATTTCGGAGTGGGACCTTCTTGACGTATACGAGGAGGAAATCTGCACCGAATTAAAACCACAGGGAGTCATTGCCGTCAAGAGAATCACTGCGCGAAGGGATGGAAAAATTGTTAAAACCAGGAGCGTTATCCTGACTTTTAACACTCCTAAACCTCCTGACGAGATTAAAGCTGGATACATCAATTTTTCAGTGCGTCCATACGTTCCCAACCCTTTACGGTGTTTTAAGTGCCAGAAGTATGGACATTCTCAAATGGCCTGCCGTGGAGTCCTTGCATGCGCTCGATGCGGTGCAAAGGACCACGAAACAACAGCATGTTCAGCCACAAAACCCACCTGTATTAACTGTGAAGGCGAACACCCCGCCTACTCACGAGCATGCCAGAGGTGGAAAGAAGAAAAAGAGATTCAACGGCTGAAGGCAGAGCTTAACATATCATACCAGGAGGCAAGGAAATCGGTCAAACCCCTGAATATCAACAAACCTACCTACGCCCAGAAGGTAGCAGGGAGATGTTCCGTCGGAACTCAGACGGACATGACCATTCCTACAAAGGAGTCTTTCACTCCCATCGCGCGATATCTATTAAGTTCTCAAAAACCTGCACAAAAGGACCAATCAGCTGCCACTCCTATATCGGTACCTCCTAATGCTCCACAAGTTCCAAAGGTAACTGCGAAAGAAAAGAATAAAAAAGGGGAAGTCCCCCATAGCACCCAAGAAAACATGGATGTCGAGCAGAAGGAGGTACCCGAAGAATCAGTTTTGGAACTCTTTGCGGAGGAGGAAATGGACACGGGACAGCGTCCATTCTTCCCCAAAAAAGACAAATCCAAGACTGATAAAAGTAAGCCCTCATCACCTCGGAAGCCGCCTGATGGACCCACCAAACCAAAATAATGGCTAAATTCCTACAATGGAATTGTCGTGGATTCCGGCGAAATATAGATGACATCAAGGCCCTCCTGCAAAAGCACGAGCCAGTTTGCTTTTGCTTGCAGGAGACATATCTAAAGGCTAATGATGATCTCACCATGCACAACATCACAGTTTTTCGAAAGGATAGAATTGCGGATGGCTCTGTACGTGGGGGAGTGGCTATCCTTGTGGGTAACCATACCCCAGTGCAGCCCTTGCTAATTACAACCGGCATAGAGGCTGTTGCAATTCGCCTTTCAGTGGGATTCTTATTAACTGTATGCTCTATTTATTTGCCACCTGGGACTGACATCTCCCAGGCAGACCTTGATGATCTTCTAACGCAGCTGCCTCCCCCTTTCTTACTTCTTGGGGATTTTAATGGACATAACACCCTGTGGGGTAGTGCTAACATCAATGGAAGGGGACGAGTCATTGAGCATACGCTCAATGACAATGACCTTTCCCTTCTAAATACTGGAACGAACACCTTTTTCCACATGCCTACCCGTACTTTTTCTGCCATTGATCTCTCTATCTGCTCCCCTTCTCTACTCCCTTCACTCAACTGGGAAGTGGAGGAGAATCCATACGGTAGTGATCACTTCCCCTTGATAACCCTGCTACACAGTGGGAGACCATGTCTTCCCTTCAGGCTACCACGGTGGAAGATTGATCAGGCTGACTGGACTGCCTTCCAACACCAGGCAAATTTTTATCTTAGTACAGTCAGTCAAGAGCCTATCAATGATGCAGTTAAGTACATCACAGAGAATATTGTCCAAGCAGCTGCTAATGCTGTCCCAAAAACATCAGCCCGGTTTCCACCATTTCCTAAACCTTGGTGGAATTCACAATGCACAGCAGCAAAAAAGGCTCAAAACAAAGCGTGGGGGATATTTCGCCGATATCCTACCACGAACAACCTCATAGCCTTCAAACGTGCACGAGCCAAAGAACGTTACATCCGTCGTCAGAGTCAAACGGATTCGTGGATCCGTTTTACATCGTCTATTAACCAGTCTACCAACTCTAAGGTAGTCTGGGATAAAATCCGGAAAATGAAGGGAAAATATACATCCCACCCTTCTTCAATCCTAGATTATAATGGATGCGCTATTGCAGATCCAACTGCAATAGCTAATTCTCTTGGGGAAACATTCTACAAGATCTCTGCAACATCTTCGTATTCCCCAGAGTTTCTGGTCCTAAAATATAAAATCGAAAAACAGGCACTTAGCTTTAAATCTAAGAGCATTTATCCCTACAACGGGGATTTCACTGTTCTGGAACTGAAAAGGGCCCTCGCTCTTTCCAAAGCAAGTGCTGTTGGACCAGATGGCATCCTTTATGAAATGATTAAACATCTTTCATCAAACTCTATGGATTGTCTGCTACTTCTGCATAACAGAATCTTTACTGAAGGGCAGTTTCCGGACTCCTGGCGAAAGGCTATCGTTCTTGCCTTTCCTAAGCCAGGAAAGGATCCAAAAGTCATCACCAATTATCGTCCTATTGCTCTGACTAGCTGTTTGAGCAAAATCCTGGAGAGAATGGTCAATTCTCGTTTAATATGGTATTTAGAATCAAATGACCTTCTCTTCAACATCCAGTGCGGCTTCCGCAGGAATCGGTCCACTTTGGACCATCTTATTAGATTGGAGGCATCCATCCGGGATGCTTTCCTAAAACGCGAACACTTGGTGTCGGTGTTCTTCGACAAGGAAAAAGCGTATGACACAACTTGGAGATTTGGCATTTTAAAAGATTTACATAACCTTGGCCTTAGAGGGCATCTCCCCCTATTTATTCAAACGTTTTTAGCCAATCGATCTTTCCAAGTTCGTGTGGGATCCTCACTCTCTCGTTCCTTCACTCAAGAGGAGGGAGTACCACAAGGATCAGTATTAAGTGTCACGCTTTTTGCTATCATAATAAATTCCATCACAGAACAACTTCCTCCAACTGTAAAGAGTGCCCTCTATGTTGATGACTTTAGCATTTTTTGCCAGTCATGCAACATGAGGGTTATAGAAAGACAACTGCAGAAAGCCATTGATCGACTGAATTCCTGGGCACTTGCTAATGGCTTCAGGTTCTCGCCGGAGAAGACCGTTTGCGTACACTTTTGTCGCAAGCGTAATCTTCATCCAGAACCTGAATTAAGGCTCGGACAAAATGCTATTCCAGTAGCAGCGAACACAAAATTCTTGGGACTCATATTCGATAAAAAATTGACCTTTTTGGATCATATTCGCCAACTCTGCACAAAGTGCACAAGAGCCCTTAATATGCTCCGCTCGCTCTCCTCCTTATCTTGGGGTGCAGACCGATGCACCCTTCTACGGCTTTACCGTGCACTTGTGCGATCCAAATTAGATTATGGGTCTCAAGTATATTCTTCAGCCAGAGACAGTGTACTTCGATGGCTGGATCCTGTCCATCATCAGGCTATACGTATCGCTACTGGAGCATTTCGAACATCTCCTGTCCAGAGTTTATACGTCGAAGCAAACGAACCACCGTTATCGTTTCGACGTAAGCAGTTGTCTTTAAAATATGCTTTAAAACTGAAATCCCTGCCAGACCATCCTACGTGGCCCTTCGTTTTTGAGCCAGGATGGGAAAACTTGTACAAAACCCGTAAGACTGCCAATCGTCCTTTTGGTATTCGTGTCCAAGAGCTACTCAACGAACTCAATATCAAGGTAGACAAGGTTGCCCAAACATCAAAGCAACCCTTTCCACTCTGGCATGCTCGTGTCCCGGCATGCGACTTTTCGCTTAGAAACTGGGGAAAGTCGGACACTCCATCTTGTGTCTACCTGCAGCTTCATTCAGCACACCGAACTGATTATTCCGACTTCGCGCCAGTCTACACAGACGGTTCGAAGTCAGAATCATATGTGGGATCTGCTGCTGTCTTTACAGACAGCACTATATCAGAGCAGATTCCCTCTGAATGCAGCATATTTACTGCAGAGCTGCACGCAATTGAGTTAGCCTTGGATCAAATTAGTACATGCCAATACCAACGGTTCATTTTATATTCCGACTCTCTTAGCACGTTACAGGCTTTAATATCTGTGAGGTATAATCCTCATCCAGTTCTGTCTAGCATCCAGCAGAAGATTCACGTTCTCCATGAACGCGAATATGACATCCGCTTCTGCTGGATTCCCAGCCACATTGGGATTAGGGGATATGATTTGGCTGACGCCGCAGCCAAATCAGCAATTCCCAATAATAACCGCTGCCTGTTAGTCCCCTATACAGACTACAGGCAAATAGTACATCAAAAGATACATTCCCAATGGCAGGATTCGTGGAATAGACAGACTGCGAATAAATTATATCGTATAAAGCCTGTAATTGAACCGTGGCAGTCTAGTCTGCGCAGGAATCGTAAGGAGGAAGTTGTTCTAGCTCGTCTCCGCATAGGACACAGTCATCTTACACATTCCTTTCTGCTGAGGGCAGATGACTGTCCTATGTGCGAGAACTGTGACACCATTTTATCTATTTATCACATTTTAACCATATGTCCACGTTTTACCCCTGAACGTGATTTTTATTTTACCGCTTTTAGTCATCTGGCTGAGCCTTATACACTCAACCAGATTTTATTCGACAATGACCACGTGTCTGCTGTTTTTAGCTTTTTAAAATCAATAAACGTTTTTGCTTATATATAAAATTTACATTTTATTGTGATTTTCTGTTTTTTATATATTTGTTAAATTTTTTGACATAGTGACCTAACTAATTAGGTCACTGCAAGTTTACTCTTTTATACATGACCTGGTCTTGGCGCATTATAGCCTAAGTTGCTAATGCGCCAATAAAACCCAAATCAAACAAACAAACAAACAAAGAGTAAAAATCAGACTGTCCCAGTTTTCCATTTTCAGTATATTAGGGTAGGTGTTCTCTTTAAGAGACAAAAAAAGAAACTCTGCAAAACTGGAAATCTGCGTATCATCAGTTTCATTTAGTGGCTTTGTTTCAAGTTCTTCATTTTCGTTGGTTTGATGAATATCAGTACATGATGGCGACACTTGTGAACTGTTTGAGGCATTGGACAGTTTTGCCTCTAATGTTTGGTCTGTACGAGAGTCAAAGCAATATCGTGGACTTTCTTGAAAGCTTGGAAGGGACTTGGCTTTCACATTTGGAGAATCTTCCCTCTTCCGCTCTTCAAAACTGTTGTTTTCAAGGGACTCTTTCACAATATTTGGAGAACTGCTAACATTTTGTCTGTTAATTGCGAAATGCTTATATTTTTCTATAAAATAAAAAAGAATAAAAAATGAATTTAGGATTTATTAAATTCTTCTTACATACGCAATTTGAAAATGTGAACAGGTAAGTGACGAAAAATGAAAATAATAATAATTTTTTACCTGCAATTCGCACAAATTGATACTTCTTGATTTCCTGGTGCGAAAAGGGTAGTATTTTCAAATAACGATATCTGGACAAGTCACTAATAAATGTCCTCTTTATAAGTACGAAATAGCGTGGTTTTTTCTTTGGATTATGTCGATACTTTATTTTGTTCCATTCCTATACAAAAAACAACTAGTATCAGGAAAAATGTTGTACTTAGAAAATACAGAAAGCATTCAGAAATATATGCAAAGAACGTACCGCAAACAAGTCACAATTTCTTTCATTCCAAATGGTTTTTTTTTATGGTAGCATTGAAGAATAAAAATCAGACTGTTCTAGTTTCCCATTTTCAGCACGATTGGGTATTCTCTTTAAGACACAAAAAAAGAAATTCGCCAAAAGTGGAAATCTGCGTATCATCAGTTTCATTTAGATGTTTAGTTTTAAGTTGTTCTTTTTCGTTGGTTTGGTGAACATCAGTACATGATGGCGACCTTTGTGTACTAATTGAGGCATTGAACAGTTTTGCGTCGTTGGGTTGGTGAACATCAGTACGTGATGGCGACATTTGTGAACTATTTGAGGCATTGGACAGTTTTGCGTCGTTTGTTTGGTGAACATCAGTACATGATGGCGACATTTGTGAACTATTTGAGGTATTGGACAGTTTGGCGTCGAGGTCAACATCATAAGATAAAGAATATGATGATGACATCTGCGAACTATTTGAGACATTCGACAGTTTTGCGTCGAAAGTTTGATCCATAGAAGAGTCAAAACAATCTTCAAAACAATATTGTTGAATATCGGGTGACAAGTCTTGCGAACTATTATATCTATCTTTAAAAAAATCGGGTGTTGTCATACTGTTTATGGTATTGGGTAGTTTTGCTGTGTAAGTTTGGTCCGTAGTGATATCTTTGATATCTTCAGGCAGTTTTGCTGTGTAAATTTGGCTCGTCGTGATATCCTTGATATCTTCAAAATTTAGGTCTGCAGAAGGAATCATGAGACAAAGAAAGAGACTTGAGGAAATTGGAAAAAATCTGCGCATTACCTGTTTCATTTATAGGTTTTGTTTCAAGTTGATCATTTTTGTTGGTTTGGTGAACATCGTAAAATAGAGTAGATGATGACGACGTCTGCAAACTATTTGAGGCACTGGACAGTTTTGTGTTCAAAGTTTTATCCGTACAGGTATCAGGTGACAAGTCTTGCTTACTATAAAATTCGTGTGTTCTCAAATGTGAACTGTTTATTCTATTGGGCAGTTCTGCTGAATAAGTTTGGTTCATCGTATAGTCCTCGAGCATAAAGATATCTTCAAAATTTGGAAGGTCATCTTCAATTACAATATTTGGAAAATCGGGTGACACCTTTGGATTTACAAGATCTGTAGAACTGTCAAACAATACCTGTGAATTATTAGACAGTTCTACAGATCTTTTTCTTTGATGTTCAATTACGATATTTAGAAAATTTAGATTATTAAACACATTTTCAAAACAATATTGTGGAATATCGTGTCACAAGTATTGCCAACTATTATATTTATTATCTTTAAAAAAATCGGATGTTGTCACATGTGAACTGTTTATGGTATTGGGCAGTTATGCAGCATAAGTTGGGTCCATCGTATAATCTTTGAACAGAAAGATATCTTCAAAATTTGGAAAGTCTTTAGAAGGAACCATATTTGAGAAATTGTGTGACCACACCTGCGAACCATTTACTGATTGGACAGTTCTGCAGATCTTGTGTTTTGATCTCCAATTTTGATCTTTGGATTTGCAATATCGGGTGACGACGTCTGTGAACTATTTACGGCATTGGACAGTTCTGCTGATCTTGTAATTCCGAACTGTTTTGGATTTACAATATTTTCGGGTGACACCTCTGAACTGTTTACGACATTAGAGAGTTTTGCAAATCTTTTTCTTTGATCTTCATCTTCAATTACAATATTTGAAGAATTTAGATTATTATTAAACACATCTTTTACAATACTCGGTGAATTACAGTCTGGATTCACAATATTTGGTCTATAGTTTATTTTCACTTAGAGACCTTCATTTAGAGGCTTTGTTTCAAGTTATTCATTCTCGTTGGTTTGGTGAATATCAGTACATGGGGCGACATTTGTGAACTATTTGAGGCAATGGACAGTTTTGCGTCGAGTTGAACATCATAAGATAAAGTGGAAATCTGCGTATCATCAGTTTCATTTAGAGGCTTTGTTTCAAGTTGTTTATTTTCGTTGGTTTGGTGAATATCAGTACAAGATGGCGACATTTGTGAACTATTTGAGGCATTGGACAGTTTTGCGTCGAGGGGAACATCATAAGATAAACTGGAAATCTGCATATCATCAGTTTCATTTAGAGGCTTTGTTTCAAAAGTTCATTTTCTTTGGTTTGGTGAATATCAGTACATGATGGCGACATGTGTGAACTATATGAGGCATTGAACAGTTTTGCGTCGTTGGTTTGGTGAACATCAGTACATGATGGCGACATTTGTGAACTATTTGAGGCATTTGATAGTTTGGTGTCGAGGTGAACATCATAAGATAAAGTACATGATGGCGACATTTGTGAACTATTTGGGGCATTTGATAGTTTGGCGTCGAGGTGAACATCATAAGATAAAGTACATGATGATGACATCTGCGAACTATTTGAGATATTGAACAGTTTTGCGTCGACGTGAACATCATAAGATAAAGCGGAAATCTGCGTATCACCAGTTTCATTTAGTGGCTCTGGTTCAAGTTGTTCACTTTCGTTGGTTTGGTGAATAAATTATTTATTATTGTTCTAAATCAATTCTTCTAACAGGCCTAGTGGCATATTCACTACACCCCTAGTGGCATATTCCGAAAATTGTTAATCTCTATCATAATTTTCATTTTGAGGGCCTGCTAATAAATATCCCACGCTCTCATTATTATTATCTGCGTATCGAACACTATATTGATTACAAATTCCTTTGTCACTGTGAACATATTTATCTAATGGGTTAAAGCTCCAGAATTCGCAATTTTTTAACTCGTAACTTACTGTGATGGTGTGAGCTTGTTTGTGAGTTTGTAGATATAAATATTTTTCTTTACGAAAATTTTTTCTGAATTAAAATTCTCTTTCAATTTTTAATATTTCCAATAAAAGCACCGTCGACGCTTTCGCCTATTAAAATTTTTAATTTTTGATTGACTATTGTGATTATGCCATCCTCGTCTATAACATTTACTTCTTTTATTGAAAAAGAATGATCGTGCATATTCCAATCGGTCCGACCTGTTAGTAATGATTGTGCAGTACACAAGTCGATCCCATTTTTTAATAGACGAAAATAATATTTACCTTTGGGAATAGACAAAAGAGGTTGTAATTGCAAAATAGGATCAGGAATCGGTTCTTTATATAACACATTGTAAATTCTAAAATAATTCCCTACTATTTCCAAAGTATCTGTAACTTGAGGCAATATCCGACAAAACTTTCGTGCTTTTTACAATAGGTATTATGCATTTCTATTCTGTTCTTCAACTTTGTTGTCGGTGCTCCCTGAAAAGAAAAAAAATAGGTGATACCGCTACAACAGCTTTCCTTATAAGTTTTATTTTTTTATTAGTAAGTGACAGCTTTTTTTAAAATTTAACCTACTATGTGACACTTATCTTTATAATAACTCTTACACTCACATTACCTTACACGTTTCTTTGTGATTTCATTCTTTACTACAGCTCACTGAAACCATACACTCTTCTTGGTGATTTGATTCTTTGCTACAGCTCACTGAAAAGAGGAAAAAAATTGAGCTACTAACATACTCAGGTATCATGTTTGATTTCATTTACTATCAACTTTTTTAATCTAATAAAGAATAAAACTAACGTTAACAACTAATAATTAAAGTTTCTTCTTCTTGGTGATTCGATTCTATTTCTCACTGCATTACGGTTATGTTTAAGAAAGTTTGACTTGTTTTCTTATTTTATTCAGATGATATATTTGTTGTGTAATTATTAATGAATGGTATTGCACAATCTTCATCCGTAGAATGATTGTGCATGTTCCAAACGTTCCGATTTATTAGCAAGTAATGATAAGTTTTTAGAAATAGACAATGGACAAGTTTGGTTCGTCGTGATATCCTTGATACCTTTATAATTTAGAAGGTCTTCAGAAGGAATCATAAGAGACAAAGAAAGAAACTTGACGAAATTGGAAAAAATCTGCGCATCATCTGTTTCATTTATAGGCTTTGTTTCAAGTTGTTCATTTTTGTTGGTTTGGTGAACACCGTAAAATAAAGTAGATGATGACGACGTCTGCAAACTATTTGAGGCACTGGACAGTTTTGTGATCAAAGTTTGACACGTACAGGTATCTGGTGACAATGCTTACTATAAAATTCGTGTGTTCTCACGTGTGAACTGTTTATTCTATTGGGCAGTTCTGCTGCATAAGTTTGGTTCATCGTATAGTCCTTGAGAATAAAGATATCTTCAAAATTTGGAAGGTCTTCTTCAATTACAATATTTGGAAAATTGGGTGACACCTTTCGATTTACAAGATCTGTAGAACTGTGCAACAATACCTGTGAATTATTAGACAGTTCTGCAGATCTTTTTCTTTGATCTACAATTAAGATATTTGGAAAATTTAGATTATTAAACACATTTTCAAAACAATATTGTGGAATATCGTGTCACAAGTCTTGCCAATTATTATATTAATTATCTTTAAAAAAATCGGGTGTTGTCACATGTGAACTGTTTATGGTATTGGGCAGTTATGCAGCATAAGTTTGGTCCATCGTATAATCTTTGAACACAAAGATATCTTCAAAATTTGGAAGGAAAAAGCGGACTTTCTTGAAAGCTTGGAAAGGACTTGGCTTTCACATTTGGAGAATCTTCCCTCTTCCGCTCTTCAGAACTGTTGTTCTCAAGGGACTCTTTCACAATATTTGGAGAACTGCTAACATTTTTTCTGTTAATTGCGAAATCCTTATATTTTTATATAAAATGAAAATGAATAAAAAATGAATTTAGTGTTTATTAAATTCTTCTTACATATGCATTTTGAAAATTTGATCAGGTAAGTGACGAAAAATGAAAATAATAATTTTTTACCTGGAATTCGCACAAATTGATACTTCCTGATTTCCTGGTTCAAAAAGGGGTGTTTTTTCAAATAATGACATCTGGACAATTCACAAATAAATCTTTTCTTTATAAGTACGAAATAGCGTGGTTTTTCCTTTGGATTATGTCTATACTTTATTTTGTTCCATTCCTATACAAAAAACAGACTAGTACCAGGAAAAATGTTGTACTTGGAAAATACAGAAAGAATTCAGAAATATAAGCAAAGAACGTACCGCAAACAAGTCACAATGTCTTTCATTCCCAATGGGGTTTTTTTATGGTAGCATTGAAGAGTAAAAATCAGACTGTTCCAGTTTCCCATTTTCAGCACGTTTGGGTATTCTCTTTAAGACACAAAAAAAGAAATTCGCCAAAAGTGGAAATCTGCGTATCATCAGTTTCATTTAGTGGCTTTGTTTCAAGTTGTTCTTTTTCGTTTGTGTGGTGAACATCAGTACATGATGGCGACCCTTGTGTACTATTTGAGGCATTGGACAGTTTTGCGTCGTTGGTTTGGTGAACATCAGTACATGATGGCGACATTTGTGAACTATTTGAGGCATTGTACTGTTTTGTGTCGAGGTGAACATCATAATATACAGCTGAAATCTGCGTATCACCAGTTTCATTTAGTGGCTTTGTTTCAAGTTGTTCATTTTCATTGGTTTTGTGAATATCATACATGTTGGCGACATTTGTGAACTATTTAAGGCATTGGACAGATTTGCGTGGAGGTGAACATCATATGATAAAATGGAAATCTGCGTATTATCAGTTTCATTTTGAGGCTTTGTTTAAGTTGTTCATTTTCGTTGGTTTGGTGAATATCAGTACATGATGGTGACATTTGTGAACTATTTGAGGCATTGGACAGTTTTGCGTGGAGGTGAATATCATATGATAAAATGGAAATCTCCGTATTATCAGTTTCATTTTGAGGCTTTGTTTCAAGTTGTTTATTTTCGTTGGTTTGGTGAATATCAGTACATGATGGCGACATTTGTGAACTATTTGAGGCATTGGACAGTTTTTCGTCGTTGGTTTGGTGAACATTTGTATAAATTTGTATATCTATCGAGAATTTTTGTATAAAAATTCTCAGTAGATTCGATTAATTTATTGTTATCAGTATTTTGCAATTTTCACATTGCAGAAAAACTGACATTTCGTCACTACATCTAATTTGTCTGGTGAAATATTTCTTTTTACTATTTTCACAATTACATATTTTATTATGTCGTTAGTGTTGAGGTTGCGACTTCATTTTTTTCCACGATAAACAGTCTTTTATAAAATGTTTCTTCCGATAACATGTTTATTTATTTTCCTTTTTTTTTAAAAAATTTCAAAGCATAATGAATTATAATTTAGGATATAAAACCCAGACGCAGCGTGATATCAGAAGCACTTCTCGACAGTAAATGGCATCGCGTTTTGTGTGCGGTAATTGTGAAAACGGTTATTATATCGATTTTCCTATTTTTAAAAAAGACATCTTGCAAAATTCATGCAGCAGACATTTGCAATTATTGTGGCGAGTTTATGGGAAAATACGAAACTTTAGACGATTACGCGGTAACGTTTTATACTCCGATCGTGAAATATGAAGAATCCACGTGTAGCAGACAAAGGCTTACACATCGACAAGGTTATACTATTTACGAAGGTTTTTGTCATCCAATTTTAACGATGGATTGGAACTATCCGTTATTACGAAGAGGAGGTAGAATGTGCAACACCGTCATTTGCAGTTGTATTCATGACTTTTTATTTCCTCGTTCATAAATAAAAAAAGATGATATTAATAATTATTTTACTATTATTATGTTTAATAGTATGAATCAGAGCTGTAATACTCAATATGTTCTACGTTGATAATAATATTAGTAAATTAATAAGAGGAGTTTACCTCAATATAGTACGTGGAACACTTCAGTATGATACCCTCCAGAAATTAAAACGGAAAAAACGAAAAAATCGACAACTTACCGGAACATTAAAGTAAAATATAAATAATTAAAGAAAAATATAAATAATTAAATAATCAATTTAACACAATTCAAAATCAATGTAAAACAAATAAAATTCAAATTAACGCAATTAAAAGAATCTAACGAAAATATTCAATACGATTTTCCTTCCTGAAGCTGACAATGCTTTTCGACCGACTGTCGTGATCACAGGAATGAAAATTACCGAATCAGGCTAAACCTGCAACTTAAATAGTGATTATATGTCTTCGCGCATGCGCCCCTCGACGTGGGCAACTGTACGTGGTGAGGGGACCTCCCAGTGACGCTGCTGGACTTCCAGACTAGCATCACTGGGATCCAACGCCCACAGCCTAGGTTCCGGGCTTACATCAATGGAATCCGGCGTGTTTGCCGTGCGCTGAGACCCGTGGAAATTCGGAAAGGGGGATCCTGGTGGTTGAGGGGCCCAGCTTCAATACACCACTTTGGCCCCTGCTTCGACAAGACGGGTGGTCCTGGAAGGCCCGGCTAGGATCAATCGGCTAGTAGGTTCGCCTGCGTGGGTCAACCGTGTTAATGCCACGCCTCTACCCTCATGGTCCGAGGGACAGGATTCAGGCTGGCGGCGGTGCGGGTATAGTGTCTGGGTAGCCCTGGCGTCCCACTCCCGAGCGAATTTATTGCATGCAGGGTAGTGGGCGTCCCTTTGGGCTCCGTGGTGGGTAGGGAGCCCGGGCACTGAAACTTATAAAACTATATGAATCCTGATAAACATATTTCGTCAGGGGCCCCAACCCGGTCCCTATCTGAAAATACAGACACTGACAGCAATATTGCTTCAAAGAGGCAGCGGACTGAATTACCATCAGGTCCTATCCCGCGGTTTCTAATCATGCACTCCACCAATGAAAAACCGATTGGAAAAATGTCACCTTTCTTTATACAGAAAGGGTTAGATGGGTTAGTAGGTTCACCCAAATCAGTTAAGAGGCTCCGCTCTGGAGACCTCTTAATTGAAACTAAAAATGACAGGCAATCCGAACATTTACTCCGAGTAACATCAATCGGAGGAATCCCTATAACGGTGATACCACACAGAACACTCAATTCATCGAGAGGTGTCATTTCGGAGTGGGACCTTCTCGACGTCACCGAGGAGGAAATCTGCTCCGAATTAAAACCACAGGGAGTCATTGCCCTCAAGAGAATCACTGCGCGAAGGGATGGAAAAATAGTTAAAACCAGGAGCGTTATCCTGACTTTTAACTCTCCTAAACCTCCTGACGAGATCAAAGCTGGATACATTAATTGTTCAGTGTGTCCATACGTTCCGAACCCTTTACGGTGTTTTAAATGCCAGAAGTATGGACACTCTCAAATGGCCTGCCGTGGAGTCCTTGCATGCGCACGATGCGGTGCAAAGGACCACGAAACAACAGCATGTTCAGCCGCAAAACCCACCTGTATTAACTGTGAGGGCGAACATCCGGCCTACTCACGAGCATGCCAGAGGTGGAAAGAAGAAAAAGAAATTCAACGGCTGAAGGCAGAGCTAAATATATCATACCAGGAGGCAAGGAAATCGGTCAAACCCCTGAATATGAACAGACTTACCTACGCCCAGAAGGTAGCAGGGAGATGTTCCGTCGGAACTCAGACGGACATGACCATTCCTCCAAAGGAGTCTTTCACTCCCATCGCGCGGTATCTCTTAAGTTCGCAAAAAACCTACACAGAAGGACCAATCAGCTGCCACTCCTATATCAGTACCTCCTAATGCTCCACAATTAACAAAGGTAATTACGAAAGAAAACAATAAGAAAGGGGAAGTTCCCCTAGTTCCCAAGAACAGATGGATGTCGAGCAAAAGGAGGTACCCGAAGAATCAGTCTTGGAACTCTTTACGGAGGAAGACATGGACACGGGACAGCGTCCATTCTTCCCCCCCCTCGACGTGGGCACCTGTACGTGGTGAGGGGACCTCCCAGTGATGCTGCTGGGTTTCCAGATTAGCATCACTGGGATCTAACGCCCATACCTTGGTTCCAGGGTTACATCTTTGGAATCCGGCGTGTGCAGCCGTGCGCCGCGACCCGTGGAAGCGGAAAGGGGGATCCTGGTGGTTGATGGGCCCAGCCTTAATACACCACTTTGGCCCCTGCTTCGACAAGACGGGCGGTCGCGGACCGGCTCGACTGGGATCAATCGGCGGGTGGTTTTATACTGCTAGGGTCAACTGCGTTCCAATAAGTCTCCCTCCCTTTGGTCCTGGGACGGGATAAAGACTTATTGGTAACGTGGGTATGGTGTTCTAAGCGAACTCGGCGTCCCATTCGTGTACGCAGTACCTGCTAGTTCACGAGTGGGCGCCCCCTCGTAGGGCTCCGTGGTGGGTGAGGTACTTAGGCATCAGACCTTTTTTCTTTACTCCTATGAGTAATTTAAATTCTTCTTCTGGGGCCCCAACAAGGCCCCTACCTAATCGATCGTTAGATGAGAGTGAAAGTAATTCAGCTAAAAGAGCCAGAACTGAGGAGAAAACAACATCTGTGACACCTCTTTTCCTCATTCTCCATTCCACCGGAGAGCAGTCCATTGGGAAGATGTCACCCTTCTTTATCCAGAAAGGATTAGAAGGGTTGGCAGGTTCACCTAAAACTGTAAAAAGACTGCGTTCTGGCGACCTTTTGGTCGAAGCTTCTACCACCAAGCAAGCGGAAAAAATCATAAAGTCTACATCCATAGGGGGAATACCTATCATCGTAACCCCTCACAAAACTCTAAATTCTTCACGTGGTGTCATATCAGAGTGGGACCTTCTTCATGTTTCTGAAGAAGAGATCTGCTCTGAATTAAAAGAACAAGGAGTGACAGCTGTCAAAAGAATATCAATGAGAAAGGATGGGAATCTCGTCCCTACCCGAGTTCTCATACTAACGTTTAACACCCCACGGCCTCCAAGTTCCATCAAGGCAGGCTATCTAAACTGCCCAGTGAGGATTTATATCCCAAACCCACTGCGGTGTTTTAGATGCCAAAAATACGGCCACTCACAAACATCTTGTCGTGGTAACCCTGCCTGTGCTCGATGTGGTGTGAAAGACCACGAGAGCAAGGAATGTTCAGCTCCAAAACCCACCTGTGTCAACTGCCAAGGTGAGCACCCCGCCTACTCAAGAGCATGCCAGCGGTGGAAGGATGAAAAAGAAATACAAAAACTGAAAACAGAGCTGAATATCTCCTACCCAGAGGCCAGAAAAGGTATCCAACCAGTAAATAGCGGGAAACCTTCATATGCCCAGAAGGTTTCTGCTAAGTGCACTATCGGGACACAAACTGAGATGACTATACCACCAAGAGAGTCATTCACCCCGATTGCACGCTATTTATTGAGTTCTCAAAAGCCCACCAAAAAAACACAGTCAGTTGCCACTCCTATATCAGTACCTCCTAGTGCTCCACCACTACCAAAACCAAGTGGTAAAGAGCCTCAAGTAACAACAGAAAGAATGGATGTAGAGAAAAAGGAGGTACAGGATGAATCAGTCTTGGAACTCTTTGCGGAGGAAGAAATGGACACGGGACAGCGTCCATTCTTCCCCAAAAAAGATAAAGCCAAGACTGATAAAAGTAAGCCCTCAGCACCTGGGAAGCCGCCTGAAGGACCCACCAAGCCAAAATAATGGCTAAATTCCTACAATGGAATTGTCGTGGATTCCGGCGAAATACAGATGACATCAAGGCCCTCCTGCAAAAGCACGAGCCAGTTTGCTTTTGCTTGCAGGAGACTTATCTAAAGGCAAATGATGATCCCACCATGCATAACATCACAATATTTCGTAAGGATAGAATTGCGGATGGTCCTGCTCATGGAGGAGTGGCTATCCTGGTGAATAATCAGACCCCAGTTCAGCCCTTGCTAATTACAACCAGCATAGAGGCTGTTGCAATTCGCCTTACAGTGGGATTTTTATTAACGGTCTGCTCTATTTATTTGCCACCTGGGACTGACATCTCCCAGGAAGACCTTGATGATCTTGTAACGCAGTTGCCTCCCCCTTTCTTACTTCTTCGGGATTTTAATGGACAAAACACCCTGTGGGGTAGTGCTAACATCACTGGAAGGGGACGAGTCATAGAGCGTATGGTCAATGACAATGCCCTTTCCCTTGTAAATACTGGAACAAACACCTTCTTCCACATGCCTACCCGTACTTTTTCTGCCATTGATATCTCTATCTGCTCCCCTTCTCTACTCCCTTCACTCACTTGGGAAGTGGAGGAGAATCCATACGGAAGTGATCACTTCCCTGTGATAACCTTGTTACACAGTGGGAGGCCATGTCTTCCTTTCAGGTTACCACGGTGGAAGATTGATCAGGCTGACTGGTTTGCCTTCCAAAATCAGGCAAATTTTGATCTCAGTACCGTCAGCCAAGAGCCTATCAATGAAGCAGTAACGTACATCACAGAAGTGATGTACGTCCAAGCAGCTGCGAATGCAGTTCCAAAAACATCTGCCCGGTTTCCACCATTTCCCAAACCTTGGTGGAATTCCCAATGCACAACAGCAAAAAAAGCCCAAAACAAAGCGTGGGGGATATTCCGCCGATATCCTACCACGACCAACCTTATAGCCTTTAAACGCGCACGAGCTAAAGCACGCTATACCCGCCGTCAGAGTCAAAAGGAATCGTGGATCCGTTTTACATCATCCATTAACCAGTCTACCAACTCTAAGGTAGTCTGGGATAAAATCCGGAAAATGAAAGGAAAATATACATCCCACCCTTCTTCAATCTTAGATTATAATGGATGCGCTGTTGCAGATCCAACTGCAATAGCCAATGCTCTTGGGGAAACATTCTCTAACATCTCCGCAACATCCTCGTACTCCCCAGAGTTTGTGGTCCTGAAACATAAACTGGAAAGAGAAGCACTTAATTTTAAGTCCAAGGGCTTCTATCCCTACAACGGGGATTTTACTATTCAGGAACTGAAAAGAGCCCTCGCTCTTTCGAAAGCAAGTGCTGTTGGACCAGATGGCATCCATTATGACATGATCAAACGTCTTTCACCAAAATCTATGTATTGTCTGCTCCTTCTGTATAACAGAATCTTTACTGAAGGGCAGTTTCCGGATTCCTGGCGAAAGGCAATCGTTCTTGCCTTCCCTAAGCCAGGAAAGGATCCAAAAGTCACCACCAACTATCGTCCTATTGCTCTGACTAGCTGTCTGTGCAAAATCCTGGAGAGAATGGTTAATTCTCGTTTAATATGGTACTTAGAATCAAATGACCTTCTCTCCAACATACAGTGCGGCTTCCGAAGGAACCGGTCCACTTTGGACCATCTTATTAGATTGGAAGCATCCATCCGGGATGCTTTCCTAAAACGCGAACACTTGGTGTCGGTGTTCTTTAACATGGAGAAAGCATATGACACAACTTGGAGATTTGGCATCTTAAAAGATCTGCATAGCCTTGGCCTTAGGGGGCAACTCCCCATTTTTATTAAAAACTTTTTAGCCAATCGATCTTTCCAAGTTCGTGTGGGATCCTCACTCTCTCATTCCTTCAGCCAAGAGGAGGGAGTACCACAAGGATCAGTATTAAGTGTCACGCTTTTTGCCATAAAAGTCAATTCCATCACAGAACAACTTCCTCCAACTGTAAACTGTGCCCTCTATGTTGATGACTTTAGCATATTTTGTCAGTCATGCAACATGAGGGTTATTGAAAGACAACTGCAGAAAGCTATTGATCGCCTCAACTCCTGGGCTCTTGCTAATGGCTTCAGGTTCTCGCCGGAGAAGACCGTTTGCGTACACTTTTGTCGCAAGCGTAATCTTCATCCGTAACCTGAATTAAGGCTCGGACAAAATGCTATTCCAGTAGCAGCGGACACAAAATTCTTGGGACTCGTATTTGATAAAAAGTTGACCTTTCTGAACCACATCCGTCAACTTCGCACAAAGTGCACACGCGGACTTAATATTCTCCGCTCGCTCTCCTCTACATCTCGGGGAGCAGACCGATGCACGCTTCTTCCGATTTACCGTGCACTTGTGCGATCCAAACTTGATTATGGGTCCCAGGTATATTCTTCAGCCAGAGACAGTGCCCTTCGATGGCTGGATCCTGTCCATGACCAGGCTCTTCGTATCGCTACTGGAGCATATAGAACATCTCCTGTCCAGAGTTTATACGTCGAAGCAAACGAACCACCGTTAACGCTTCGACGTAAGCAGTTGTCTCTAAAGTACGCTTTAAAACTCAAATCCCTGCCAGACCACCCTACGTGGCTATCCGTTTTTGAGCCACGATGGGAAAATTTGTACAATACCCGTAAGACTGCCAATCGTCCTTTTGGTATTCGTCTCCAAGAGCTACTCAAAGAACTTGATATAAAGGTAGACAAGGTTGCCCAAACACCGAAGCAACCCCTTCCACCCTGGCATGCTCAAGTTTCGGCATGTGACTTGTCCCTTAAAAATTGGGGAAAGTCGGACACTCCATCGTCTGTCTACCTGCAGCTTTATTCAGCACACCGAGCTGAATATTCTGACTTCGCGCCAGTTTACACAGACGGCTCGAAGTCGGAATCATATGTGGGATCTGCTGCTGTCTTTACAGACAGCACTACATTGGAGCAGATTCCCTCTGAATGCAGCATATTTACTGCAGAGCTGCACGCAATAGAGTTAGCCTTGGATCACATTAGTGAATGCCAACACCAACGGTTCATTTTATATTCTGACTCTCTCAGCATGTTACAGGCTTTAATATCTGTGAGGTATAATCCTCATCCAGTTCTGTCTAGCATTCAGCAGAAGATTCACGTTCTCCATGAACGTGAATATGATATCCGCTTCTGCTGGATTCCCAGCCACATTGGGATTAGGGGAAATGATTTGGCTGACGCCGCAGCCAAATCAGCAATTCCCAATAATAACCGTTGCCTGTCAATCCCCTATACGGACTACAGGCAAACAATACAGCAAAAGATACATTCCCAATGGCAGGATTTGTGGAATAGACAGACTGGGAATAAACTATATTGTATAAAGTCTGTAATTGAACCGTGGCAGTCTAGTCTGCGCAGGAATCGTAAGGAGGAAGTTGTTCTTGCCCGGACCCGCATAGGACATAGTCATTTGACTCATTCGTTTTTGCTGAGGGCTGATGACCGTCCTATGTGTGTGTCCTGTGGTACAACTTTAACTATCAGACACCTTTTAATTGACTGTCCAGTTTTTAGCAATATCCGTTTTACCGCTTTTAACCATCTGGCTGAGCCATATACACTCAGTCAGATTTTATCTGACAATGACAATGTGTCTGCTGTTTTTAGCTATTTTAAATTAATAAAAGTTTTTAATTGTATTTGATTTATGCTTTTGTTACATTATTATATATCTGGACATGGTGGCCTTACTAATTAGGTCACCGAGAATTTAATTTTTTTAAATATTGCATAGTCTTGGCGCATTATGGCCACAGCTGCCAATGCGCCATTAAAAAAACCAAAAACAAACAAAAAACAAGTCCATTCTTCCCCAAAAAAGATAAATCCAAGACTGATAAAAGTAAGCCCTCAGCACCTCGGAAGCCGCCTGATGGACCCACCAAGCCAAAATAATGGCTAAATTCCTACAATGGAATTGTCGTGGATTCCGGCGAAATATAGATGACATCAAGGCCCTCCTGCGAAAGCACGAGCCAGTTTGCTTTTGCTTGCAGGAGACATACCTAAAGGCAAATGACGATCCCACGATGCATAACACCACAATTTTTCGTAAGGATAGAATTGCGGATGGCTCTGTACATGGGGGAGTGGCTATCCTTGTGGGTAACCAGACCCCAGTGCAGCCCTTACTAATTACAACTAGCATAGAGGCTGTTGCAATTCGCCTTACGGTGGGATTTTTATTAACTGTGTGCTCTATCTATTTGCCACCTGGGACTGACATCTCCCAGGCAGACCTTGATGATCTTCTAACGCAGTTGCCTCCCCCTTTCTTACTTCTCGGGGATATGAATGGACATAACACCCTGTGGGGTGGTGCTATCATCAACGGAAGGGGACGAGTCATAGAGCGTATGCTCAATGACAATGACCTTTCCCTTCTAAATACTGGAACAAACACCTTCTTCCACATGCCTACCCGTACTTTTTCTGCCATTGATCTCTCTATCTGCTCCCCTTCTCTACTCCCTTCACTCACCTGGGAAGTGGAGGAGAATCCATACGGAAGCGATCACTTCCCTGTGATAACCTTGTTACACAGTGGGAGACCATGTCTTCCCTTCAGGTTACCACGGTGGAAGATTGATTAGGCTGACTGGACTGCCTTCCAACATCAGGCAAATTTTGATCTTAGCACAGTCAGTCAAGAGCCTATCAATGATGCAGTTAAATACATCACAGAAAATTTTGTCCAAGCAGCTGCGAATGCTGTTCCAAAAACATCTGCCCGGTTTCCACCATATCCCAAACCTTGGTGGAATTCACAATGCACAGCAGCCAAAAAGGCTCAAAACAAAGCGTGGGGGATATTCCGCCGATATCCTACCACGACCAACCTTATAGCCTTTAAACGTGCACGAGCGAAAGCACCTTACATCCGTCGTCAGAGTCAAAAGGAATCGTGGATCCGTTTTACATCATCCATTAACCAGTCTACCAACTCTAAGGTAGTCTGGGATAAAATCCGGAAAATGAAGGGAAAATATACATCCCACCCTTCTTCAATCCTAGATTATAATGGATGCGCTATTGCAGATCCAACTGCAAAAGCTAATTCTCTTGGGGAGACATTCTCCAAGATCTCTGCAACATCGTCGTATTCCCCAGAGTTTCTGGTCCTGAAATATAAAATCGAAAAACAGGCACTTAGCTTTAAATCTAAGAGCATTTATCCCTACAACGGGGATTTCACTATTCTGGAACTGAAAAGGGCCCTCGCTCTTTCCAAAGCAAGTGCCGTTGGACCAGATGGCATCCATTATGAAATGATTAAACATCTTTCATAAAAATCTATGGATTGTCTGCTCCTTCTGTATAACAGAATCTTTACTGAAGGACAGTTTCCGGACTCCTGGCGAAAGGCAATCGTTCTTGCCTTCCCTAAGCCAGGAAAGGATCCAAAAGTCACCACCAACTATCGTCCTATTGCTCTGACTAGCTGTCTGTGCAAAATCCTGGAGAGAATGGTCAATTCTCGTTTAATATGGTATCTAGAATCAAATGACCTTCTCTCCAACATCCAGTGCCGCTTCCGAAGGAACCGGTCCACTTTGGACCATCTTATTAGATTAGAAGCATCCATCCGGGATGCTTTCCTAAAACGGGAACACTTGGTGTCGGTGTTCTTTGACATGGAGAAAGCGTATGACACAACTTGGAGATTTGGCATTTTAAAAGACTTACATAGCCTAGGCCTAAGTGGGCATCTGCCCTTTTTTATTCAAAACTTTTTAGCCTATCGATCGTTCCAAGTTCGTGTGGGATCCTCACTCTCTCGCTCCTTTAGCCAATAGGAGGGAGTACCACAAGGATCAGTATTAAGTGTCACGCTTTTTGCCATAAAAATAAATTCCATCACAGAACAACTTCCTCCAACTGTAAACAGTGCCCTCTATGTTGATGACTTTAGCATTTTTTGCCAGTCGTGCAACATGAGGGTTATTGAAAGACAACTGCAGAAAGCCATTGATAGTCTGAATTCCTGGGCACTTGCAAATGGCTTCAGGTTCTCGCCGGAGAAGACCGTTTGCGTACACTTTTGTCGCAAGCGTAATCTTCATCCTGAACCCGAATTAAGGCTCGGACAAATTACTATTCCAGTAGCAGCAAACACAAAATTCTTGGGACTCATATTCGATAAAAAACTAACTTTTTTGGATCATATTCGTCAACTCCGCACAAAGTGCACACGTGGGCTTAGTATTCTCCGCTCGCTCTCCTCTACATCTTGGGGAGCAGACCGATGTACCCTTCTTCGGCTTTACCGTGCACTTGTGCGATCCAAATTAGATTATGGGTCCCAAGTATATTCCTCAGCCAGAGACAGTGCCCTTCGATGGTTGGACCCTGTCCATCATCAGGCTCTACGTATTGCTACTGGAGCATTTCGAACATCTCCTGTCCAGAGCTTATACGTCGAAGCAAACGAACCACCGTTATCGCTTCGTCGTAAGCAGTTGTCTCTAAAATACGCCTTAAAACTGAAATCGCTGCCAGACCATCCTACGTGGCCATTCGTTTTTGAGCCACGATGGGAAAATTTGTACAACACACGTAAGACTGCCAATCGTCCTTTTGGTATTCGTTTCCAAGAGCTACTCAAAGAACTTAATATCAAGGTAGACAAGGTTGCCAAACACCAAAGCAACCCTTTCCACCCTGGCATGCTCATGTCCCGGTATGTGACTTGTCCCTCAGAAATTGGGGAAAGTCGGACACTCCATCATCGGTCTACCTGCAGCTTTATTCAGCACACCGAGCTGAACATTCCGACTTCGCGCCAGTCTACACAGATGGTTCGAAATCGGAATCATATGTGGGATCTGCTGCTGTCTTTACAGACAGCACTACATCGGAGCAGATTCCCTGTGAATGCAGTATATTTACTGCAGAGCTGCATGCTATAGAGTTAGCCTTGGATCACATTAGTGAATGCCAATACCAACGGTTCATTTTATATACCGACTCTCTTAGCATGTTACAGGCTCTAATATCTGTGAGATATAATCCTCATCCAGTTCTGTCTAGCATTCAGCAGAAGATTCATGTTCTCTTTGAACGCGAATATAATATCCGCTTCTGCTGGATTCCCAGCCACATTGGGATTAGGGGAAATGATTTGGCTGACGCCGCAGCCAAATCAGCACTTCCCAATAATAACCGCTGCCTGTCAGTCCCCTATACAGACTACAGGCAAATAATCCAAAACATACACTCCCAATGGCAGGACTCGTGGAATAGACAGACTGGAAATAAACTATATTGTATAAAGCCTGTAATTGAACCGTGGCAGTCTAGTCTGCGCAGGAATCGTAAGGAGGAAGTTGTTCTTGCCCGGACTCGCAGAGGACACAGTCATTTAACTCATTCATTTCTGCTGAGGGCTGATGACCCTCCTATGTGTGTGTCCTGTGGCACAATTTTAACAATAAGACACATTTTAGTTGAATGCCCAGATTTTAGCAATATCCGTCTTACTGCTTTTAATCATATGACTGAGCCGTATACACTCAGTCAGATTTTATCCGACAATGACAATGTGTCTGGTATTTTTAGATTTTTAAAATCAATAAATATTTTTACTCGTTTATAAAATTTACATTTTTCTTATACTTCTTGACATAGTGACCTAACTAGTTAGGTCACTGAAAGTTTAAAGTTTAAATTTTTTTATAAATGACATGTTTTTGGCGCATTAGAGCCTTAGTAGCTAATGCGCCAAAAAACCCAAAACAAACAAACAAATCGCGCATGCGCGTAAAGGTCCACGGATCGGAGATCAAATATGGCCGCCGAACATTAACAGAATTCTCTTGTAATTTAATTTCAATTAATAGTCGCGTATAATTACGTTGAACATTAAGTATTTTGGCCTCGTTAAATAAAAAAGTATGTTTTTCGTTTATGGCATGAAAGGCTAATTCTGACGCTGCCGAACGAGAAGCACGAACTGAGGCTTCGTGTTGATTTACACGGATATTAAGAGAAAACCGGGTCGAACCTTGGTAAGACGAGTCGCAATCACCGCAAGAAATGTTGTATACTAGATCATTAATTTGTGTTGCGAACGCGGAAAGAACCGAGCGATTGTTCAGTATAGTGTGTAACTTCCGTATGGGCCTAGCTATAATTTTAAATTCGGTATCTTTAAAGAATCTGTTAAGCTGTTTGTGCCACTGTTCAACATATGGGACAGAAATAAAGTATTTTTTGATATTACTATTGTTGATTGGTGTAGTATTTTGTATCCTATCCTTAGCTTGTACCCTAATTCGATTTATTGTGTTAATGGGATAACCCCTGTTTAAGAATCTGCTAGTTAATATTTGTATTTCTGAGTCCAAAGCAGAATCCGTCGTTGAATATTTATAGGCATTTAGAAATTGATTAAAGATAATCGATCTTTTGTAGGTGAACGGGTGGTAGCTATTATAATGTAGAAGCATACCGGTGTTTGTGGGTTTTCGATAGATGCTAAATTGTATTTTGTTCGAGTCCCGGGTAAGCGTGAAATTTAGAAAGTTTAATGACTTTGTATCCGTATCTTCCCTTTCCAATGTAAATTTGAGTCTCGAATGAATATTATTAAACGAATGTAAAATGTCTTGGATAGTACTACTATCGGTAATAACTAGAACATCGTCTAAATACCTCCCATAGTATGTGATACGGGGACGAAAAGGTGTCAAATGTATCTGTTCAATCGTTGAGAGATAGATCTCTGACATTAAGCCACTCAGGCTCAAACCCATTGGTAATCCAAAAATTTGTTTGTACACCTTGTCTCGAAAGGTGATGTAGTTAGCCTCAACTAACAGTTTAATTAAGTGAAAAATTTCCTTAATAGGCAGCTTCGTATAATTAATCGGTGTCGAGTTTTTATTTAACATATCCCAAATAATATCTAATGTGTATTCAACGTTTACATTCGTATATAATGAGGTAACATCTAATGAGAATAAATTGTCATTGTCGCCGAGTCTACAGTCTTTAAGATTATTAAATAATGTATCGTAATTCTTAATCCCAAATTGTATAACCTGTCTAAAAGGTTTTATAATGTTATATACATGTGTGGCTAAGGCTGAAAATGCCGAGCTATTGTTTCCTACAGTTCCTGTAGGAAACAATAGGTCGAATCGGAAATCCAGGCTTGTGTAATTTTACCTGACCGAAAAGTGCAGGAATATTGTATGTTCTGGACTTCAATTCTTTCAACTGAACCATAGTAATGTAGTTGTTTTTTATTAATTTTATTAATTTACTAATATTATTATGTTTAATAATATTTACGTTTTTTTTCATTACCTAGCAAAACAAAATGGCAAGACAGTAATTCAAGACAGCATGATACAAGGAATAACATGTAATCCTACTAAATCTGTTCCAGTTCGATGTAACACGAACGAAAAAACGTGCGAGATATGTGTCGAAAGTAATTATCGCTGTGTATCTTTTCCAAAAGCTGTTAAAATTTACGACGATTACAACGATCACGACGTACAAATACTCGAAAATGATGATAAACACGATGGAATTTGTATCGAGGTACCAACGAGGCAGAAAGAGAAGAAAATGCATGTAATTCGAAAACCGGAACTTGGAGTCTCGTACAGATATCAGAAAATAAATATACTTGGATATGTCACTGTACGTATCCTCATCTAGTGACGCAAAATAGTCTCTTTCAAGATTGTAATGTGGATGTCGCATGTGGAAAAGGTAACCATTTGGATAATTTAAACGTCCATCCCTTTCACGAAGGAACGTGTGTTTGTCAAGAATTGTATATTTCGATAGAAATTCGAATTGGGGACCATACTGTCGATTAAAATTAGAAAAAGATGCCCATTTTTGTCATCCAGGTATACTGTCTAGTGACGATATACCTTGTGATTGTCCGCTATTTCACGAAGCAAAACTGATAGGCGATCGCACTCGATGCGTTCGGAAATCATGTAAATTTGATGCTCTGAGTGATGACAAAGACGAATTATTAAAATATACGACGATATTAAATGATGATGGACATTGTTTTTGCGATGCTCGATACGGTAATATAGGTCTTTCTTTATACCAATCCGATGATAAAGTTCCAAATCATTACAATACGTGTACGAATATTTTCAAGTCTGAACCTTCCCATCCGATACAGGTAAATCTACGATGTTATTTTTACGTAGACGTCGAGAAACCCTTAATGTTTTTACGTGTTATCGAAAATACACAAAAACGATTTAAAAGATTTATTTCAAAAATTATTATACTTAAATAACTTTAGTGACAAATCATTTTTAACACCCATAATTCAATTTATTCTGAAACTAAACAAAACTTCAAATCTTTGTAAAAAAATCCTGGAAATTATAGAAAATATCATAAATACTGATAGATCTAAAAGTCATAACGATCGTATCATTAACTTAAAGAAATTTGAACAATATAATATTTATGGTGTTGTAAATGTATTGCTTAATCATTTTTCAAAATTGTCAAAGTTAGAAATATTTTTATTAAAATATTCACCACATAGACTGGATATTGAATCTTTTATTAAAGAATTAAAAACAGATTATTGTGATACAATTTATAAACATATTATTGATTTTATTGTAGAAATATTAGTAAATAATAAACGTAGAAAACATTAACAACAAACAAACAAACAAACAAGATAGGTTAGGTTAGATGAATAGAAACATTAACAAAGAAATGTACGTTGGAATATTGGATGATTGCACATTTCTTCTTGACTTATATGATGATATTTTGTGAAAGGAATTCGTCCTTTGTGAGAAGTCCATCGATGTTCAACTATAGTAATGAAGTTGTTGGAACAATCTCGTTATTGTAAACTACACTATTAAGTAAAATGTATTCTTTTTCTATGGCAGCTAATCTAACTACCATCATATATTTACATATTTGAAACATACAATAAATTGGATTTTTTTCGTACAAATTATTAATATATTTCTTATATTTCTCATTTAATTGTGGATATCTTTTAAAAATACTACCATTGCTAAAATAGTAAATTTCAATTATTTTGTAAGGATACACTGTATTTTACATAATTTGGTTCTTCAAAATTAGTAGCAACAATTTCAAAATAACCTTTAAATAAGAATAATTATTTAAACGGGAATTGTTAATTTTATAAGAAGTAGGAAAATATGCCTTTAGTCCATAAACTGGTCGTCTTTTTTATCTTAGTTTCGGGATCTTTTGGTTCAGAAAAGTTCGTAGGTTTTAGAGACTCCTGTGTACAAATTTCAGATTCAGCATCACCATAATCAGTTTCGATATCTTCGCAAATTCCATTTTTTTGAGATTCAACCAAATATTCTGGAGCATAATTTCCAGAATTAGCATGACTATCAGTTTTGAGATCTCCATTAAAATTATTTCTCGAATCAGCATGACAATCGTCTTCAGGTTTTAAAAAAAAGTCAGAATCAGCATGACAATCATGTTCAGGTTTTAAAATTTCAGAATCAGCTTGACTATCTGTTTTGAGATCACAATTTCCAAAATCAACAAGACAATTTGCAGATCTTCAATTTCGAAAATATTTCCTCAATCACCAGGACTATCGGTTTTGAGAACTTCCATTTTAAACAAATTTCCAAAATCAGCATGACATTTCCTTGATTCAATAGGACAATCGGTTTTGAGATCTCCACTTTCAAAACAATTTCCAGAATCAACATAAGAATCAGTTTTGAGATCTTCAGTTTCAAAATAATTTCCAGAATCAACATGACAATTAGTTTTGAGAACATTACCTGGAAAATCTTCTCGAGTTTCATTATAATCCAAACAGCCAGTTTTGTCACAATCTTCTTCCAGTAGAGCTCCGACGGAATCTTTGAGATCTAGTTTGAATAAATCCATATCACGTAATTCTCGAATAAACCTTTTTCCCATTAATATGTTTTTATATAGGTACGTACATATTTTTTCTAAAATCTCATTGGAGTTGTTCTTTGAAGAATCCATTGCAAAAAACTACCGCTTAATATAAAAAATTTCAGCTTATATACCGGCGATCAATGGATAAAGCATTTTATTATCGTGCAATTGTTTTAATTCTATTTGAGTCATTGGATAGTTTGGCGTCGAGGTGAGCATTAGGGATAAAATGGAAATCTGCATATCATCAGTTTCCTTTACAGGCTTTGTTTCAAGTTGTTAATTTTCGTTGGATTGGTGAATTTCAGTACATGATGGCGACATTTGTGAACTATTTGAGGCACTGGACAGTTTTGCGTCATTGGTTTGGTGAACATCAGTACATGCCGGCGACTTTTGTGAATTATTTGAGGCAGTGGATAGTTTTGCGTCGAGTTGAACATCATAAGATAAAGTGGAAATCTGCGTATAATCAGTTTCATTTAGAGGCTTTGTTTCGAGTTGTTCATTTACGTTGGTTTGGTGAATAATTTATTTATTATTGTTCTAAATCAATTCTTCTAACAGGAAAGTAACACACTACACCCCTAGTGGCATATTCCGAAAATTGTTAATCTCTATCATAATTTTCATTTTGGTGACCTGCTAATAAATATCCCACGCTCTCATTATTATTATCTGTGTATCGAACACTATATTAATTATAAAATCCTTTGTCACTGTGAAGATATTTATTTAATGGGTTAAAGCTCCAGAATTCGCAATTTTTTAAAACGTAATGTACTGTGATGGTGTTGCGCTTGTTTGTGAGTTTGTAGATATAAATATTTTTCTTTACGAAAATTTTTTCTGAATTAAAATTCTCTTTAAATTTTTTAATATTTCCAATAAAAGCACCGTCGACGCTTTCGCCTATTAAAATTTTTAATTTTTTATTGACGATTGTGATTATGCAATCCTCGTCTATAACATTTACTTCTTTTATTGAAAAAGAATGATCGTGCATATTCCAATCGGTCCTACCTGTTAGTAATGATTGTGCATATTCCAATCGGTCCTACCTGTTAGTAATGATTGTGCATATTCCAATCGGTCCTACCTGGTAGTAATGATTGTGCATATTCCAATCGGTCCTACCTGTTAGTAATGATTGTGCAGTACACAAATCGATCCCATTTTTTCATAGACGAAAATTGTATTTACCCCTAGGAATAGACAAAAGAGGTTGTAATTTCAAAATAAGATCAGAAATCGGTTCTTCATATAACACATTGTAAAATTTAAAATTATTCTCTACTATTTCCAAAGTATCTGTAACTTCAGGCAATATCCGACAAAACGTTTCGTGCTTTTTACAATAGGTATTATGCATTTCTATTCTGTTCTTCAACTTTGTTGTCGGTGCTCCCTGAAAAGAAAAAAAAAATAGGTGATAGCGCTACAACAGCTTTCCTTATAATTTTTATTAGTACAAGTGACAGCTTTTCTTTTAAATATAACCTACTATGTGACACTTATCTTTATAATAACTCTTACACTAACATTACCTTACACTCTTCTTTGTGAATTGATTCTTTACTACAGCTCACTGAAACCTTACACTCTTCTTGGTAATTTGATTCTTTGCTACAGCTGATTGAAAAGAGGAAAAAATTTGAGCTACTAACATACTCAGGTATCATGTTTGATTTCATTTACTATCAACCTTTTTAATCTAACAAAGAATAAAACTTACACTAACCACTAATAATTAAAGATTCTTCTTGTTGGTGATTCGATTCTATTTATCACTGCATTACCGTTATGTGTAAAAAAAGTTTGTCTTGTTTTCTTATTTTATTCAGATATGTTTGTTGTGTAATTATTAATGAATGGTATTGAACAATCTTCATCCCTAGAATGATTGTGCATGTTCCAAACGTTCCGGTTTATTAGCAAGTAATGATAAGTTTTTAGAAATAGTCGTTGCACAAGTTTGGTCCGTAGTGATATCTTTGATATCTTCTGGCAGTTTTGCTGTGTAAGTTTGGTTCGTCGTGATATCCTTGATATCTTCAAAATTTAGAACGTCTTCAGAAGGAATCATAAGAGACAAAGAAAGAAATTTGACGAAATTGGAAAAAATCTGCACATCATCAGTTTCATTTATAGGCTTTGTTTGAAGTTGTTCATTTTTGTTGGTTTGGTGAACATCGTAAAATAAAGTAGATGATGACGACGTCTGCACTCTATTTAAGGCACTGGACAGTTTTGTGTTCAAAGTTTGATACGCACAGGTATCAGGTGACAATGCTTACTATAACATTCGTGTGTTCTCACGTGTGAACTTTTTATTCTATTGGGCAGTTCTGCTGCATAAGTTTGGTTCATCGTATAGTCCTTGAGCCTAAAGATATCTTCAAAATTTGGAAGTTCTTCTTCAATTACAATATTTGTAAAATAGGGTGAGACCTTTGGATTTACAAGATCTGTAGAACTGTGCAACAATACATGTGAATTATTAGACAGTTCTACAGATCTTTTTGTTTGATCTTCATTTACAATATTTGGAAAATTTAGATTATTAAACAAATTTTCAAAACAATATTGTGGAATATCGTGTCACAAGTCTTGCCAAATATTATATTAATTATCTTTAAAAAAATCGGGTGTTGTCACATGTGAACTGTTTATGGTATTGGGCAGTTATGCAGCATAAGTTTGGTCCATCGTATTATCTTTAAACACAAAGATATCTTCAAAATTTGGAAGGTCTTTAGAAGGAATCATATTTGAGAAATTGTGTGACCACACCTGCGAACCATTGACTGATTGGACAGTTCTGCAGATCTTGTGTTTTGATCTCCAATTTTGATCTTTGGATTGACGATATCGGGTGACGACGTCTGTGAACTATTTACGGCATTGGACAGTTCTGCTGATATTGTAAATCCGAACTGTTTTGGATTTACAATATTTTCAAATGACAACAACTGTGAACTGTTAAAGACATTAGAGAGTTTTGCAAATCTTTTTCTTTGACCTTCATCTTCAATTACAATATTTGAAGAATTTAGATTATTAATTAACATATCTTTTACAATATTCGGTGAATTACAGTCTGGATTCACAATATTTGGTCTATAGGTTATTTTCATTTAGAGGCTTTGTTTCAAGTTGTTCATTGTCGTTGGTTTGGTGAATATCAGTACATGATGGCGACATTTGTGAACTATTTGAGGCATTGGACAGTTTTGCGTCGAGTTGAACATTATCATCATCATCAGCATCATCATCATCATCATCATCATCAGCCATTTTCAATGCACTGCAGGATGAAGGCCTCTCCAGCAACTTTCTAGTTCCTTCTGTTTTGAGCACTGGCCATCCATTTAGTACCCAAAAACTCATGAATTTCACCTATCCTTCTCCGACTTTGTCTTCCAGGTTTTCTTCTAGCTCCTCTTGGATACCATTCTGTTATTTTCTTAGTCCATCTGTCATCATGTCTTCGAGCTATATGTCCTGCCCAAGACCATTTTAGTTCTTTAGTTTTGATAAGAATGTCCTTTACTTGAGTTTGCTGCCTAATCCATGTGTTTCTCTTCTTATCTAACAGTCTGATTCCCAATATAATTCGTTCCATTCTTCGCTGTGTAGTTCTCAGCTTCTCTTCCATTCTTTTGGTGAGTGCCCAAGTTTCACTTCCATAAGTCATGGTGGGGAGTATACATTGATTCATTATTTTACGTTTCAGACAAACTGGGATATTGCTCTTCAGTATGTAACTATATTTCCTGCATGCTATCCATCCAAAATTTATTCTTCTCTTGACTTCCAGCCAGTTACCATTATTACAGCTACTAACTTGTCCCAGATAATTATATGACTCCACCTTTTCAATTACTGCTCCTTCAATCATTATTTCCCTTTCCGTGGCATACTTGTCCATCATTACTTTTGTTTTAGCAATATTCATCTTTAGTCCAAAATCCTTACTAACTGTGCATAACTGATTAAGATTTTCCTCTAATTCTTTGGGATCGTGGCTTATAACCACAATGTCATCTGCAAATCGTAAATGGTTTAGGTACTCTCCGTTCACATTGACTCCTTTCTGTGACCAGTCTAATCCTCTGAAAGCTTCCTCAAGGGCAGCAGTAAACAGCTTCGGAGATATTGTGTCTCCTTGTCGAACTCCTTTCTCGATTTTAAATTTGCTACTGTCTTTGTCTAGTCTAATAAAGGATGTAGCACTCTCATATATTTTCTTCAAAATCATAATATATGGAGCATCAATGCTTTTGTCTTTCCATTGCCCGAAACATTGCCTTATGCTGCATGGAGTCGAACGCCTTTTCATAATCCACAAATGCCAGGCATAATGGTGTTTTATATTCATTTACTTTCTCTTAGCTGTGATATTACATGAAGGTGATCCATAGCTGAGAATCCTGTCCTAAAGCCAGCTTGCTCTTTCGGTTGATTCTCATCACGTATTCTTTCTAATCTGTTAGTAATGACCCTTGTGAACAACTTGTAGATGTGGGATAACAAGCTAATTGGTCTATAATTTCCAATTTCTGATTTATCTCCTTTCTTATGCAGCAAAACTATGATTGCATTATTCCACTGCTTAGGCGTCACACCTTTTCTAATGCACTTTGTGAAGAGCCTTGCCAGTTTTTGTGTTATGTCTCTTCCTCCCAAATTTAACAACTCTACAGTAACTTCGTCTTCCGCCGGGGCTTTCCGATTCTTCATTTTCTTCAATGCATGTTCTACCTCATCAGGAAGAATATCGGGTATGTCGTATGTGTTGCTACTTTGCAATCCATCTTCCCCACTGCTGGTATCATTCCCTCGCTCCTTGTATAATTCTCTATAGTAGTCTTCTGCTATTTGAATTATGCCCTCTCTGCTGTTTATAAGTACACCATCGCTATTCTTCAGTTTCAGTATCATTTGTCTTTCTGTATTACTGCTCATGGCTGATTTAAATCCTTTGTTTTCCCTTAATGCTTGTTCAACTTTTCTTGTGTTAAATCTTATGTCCTCTCTGAGTCTCTTTCTAATGGCTTTGCATAACTCAGTATACTCATTTTTCTCCCTGTCAGTGTTTTTCTTGCTTTCATTTGTCGGCTTTGGTTCATCATGACAAGTGTTTGTTGACTAATTTTTTCTTCTTTGGATTTCTGTTTCCCTATAGGTTTCTTGGGCTTTATCACTTTCAGAAAGTTGTAATATTCCTCATCGATATCTTGGTCCTGAGCAGTCTGCAGAAGCTCAAACTTGTTTTTAAGTTCCAGTACATACTGCTTTTTCCCTTCCTCTGTTATCTCAAAGACCTTTGTATTATTTACTCGAGTCAGTTTTTTCCTTTCCTTCCCTACATCTATATCAAGTGTACATCTTACCATTCTGTGATCACTTCCAACATTTACCTTATTCAGGACAGTAACATCATTCACAATATATCTCCTGTTAGTGAGGATGAAGTCGATTTCATTAGTTGTTAATCCATTGGGACTCTTCCATGTCCACTTTCTGTTCACCCTTTTCTTGTAAAAAGTGTTCATTACTGACAGTCCTTGAGATTCTGCAAATTCCACAAGTCTTTCACCTCTTTTATTTCTTTAACCAATTCCAAAATTTCCTATAGTTCCTCTTTCTGCGCTGTTTTGCATTTTTCCAACCTTCGCATTGAAGTCCCCCATAATAATAGTGTAGTGGGTTTTCTGCTTATCTAGAAGACTCAATTTCGGTGTACATTTCTTCAACTTCTTCATCATCATGGCTCGATGTTGGTGCATAAATCATTATAATCTTTAGCTTGTACCTCTTAGAAATCTTGAGTATTAGCCTTGACACCCTTGGTGATGTACTTTTGAATTCAAAAATGTTGTTTTAAAATCTTTATGGACCAGAAATCCAACACCACCTTCACTCCTTTCACTGTTCCATTGGTGTACCGCAGATTTCCACTTGAGAAACTTATGTGATTCATTTCTTCTTCTTGTTTCAGCCAAACCGACGATATTCCAATTCACATTTTCTAATTCCTTTTCCAGCTCTAATATCCTGTCTTCACCGATGAGTGATCGTACGTTATTACAGGCCAAGTTCAGTTTCCGTGCATGGCAGCCTGGTCGTACCCAGAGATTCTTAGCACCCTATGCTTCCACTCTGATCCTCTCGCTGCCGTAAGAGGGAGAGTGAAAGCTGCTGGGGACTGAGGGCCATTTATATTGTTGTGCTCTCATGCTGGAGGGTTTGGTCTTTTCCTCTTCACGCTGACCAGGCGTCTTGAAGAGAACCACTCTACACGTTCGTTGCCACCTAAGTGACATAACAGGGCTTACCATCGAGAAGGTGTGCATGAGTGGATTTTAAGGAGGCAGGCCAACCGGACTTCTCCTAAATCTTCTGTAATACAGAGATATTGGATCCATCAGTGTTTTAGGCTGAGTGTCTGATAACACACAGGATACCTGTTCCCCTCTGAGCCCTTATACATTATACTGAACATTATAAGAAGTGGAAATCTGCGTATCATCAATTTCATTTAGAGGCTTTGTTTCAAGTTGTTTATTTTCGTTAGATTGGTGAATATCAGTATATGATGGCGACATTTGTGAATTATATGAGGCATTGGACAGTTTTGCGTCGTTGGTTTGGTGAACATCAGTACATGATGGCGACATTTGTGAAATATTTGACGCATTCGACAGTTTGGCGTCGAGGTGAACATCATAAGATAAAGCAGAAATCTGCGTATCATCAGTTTCATTTAGAGGCTTTGCTTAGGCATCACACCTTTTCTAATGCACTTTGTGAAGAGCCTTGCCAGTTTTTGTGTTATGTCTCTTCCTCCCAATTTTAACAACTCTACAGTAACTTCATCTTCCCCCGGGGCTTTCCGATTCTTCATTTTCTTCAATGCATGTTCTACCTCATCAGGAAGAATATCGGGTATGTCGTGTGTGTTGCTACTTTGCAATCCATCTTCCTCACTGCTGGTATCATTCCCTCGCTCCTTGTATAATTCTCTATAGTAGTCTTCTGCTATTTGAATTATGCCTTCTCTGCTGTTTATAAGTACACCATCGCTATTGTTCTATTGTTCAGTTTCAGTATCATTTGTCTTTCTGTATTACTGCTCATGGCTGCTGATTTAAATCCTTTGTTTTCCCTTAATGCTTGTTCTACTTTTCTTGTGTTAAATCTTCTTATGTCCTCTCTGAGTCTCTTTCTAATGGCTTTGCATAACTCAGTATACTCAATTTTCTCCCTGGCAGTGTTTTTCTTGCTCTTCATTTGTCGTCTTTGGTTCATCATGACAAGTGTTTCTTGACTAATTTTTTCTTCTTTGGATTTCTGTTTCCCTATAGGTTTCTTGGGCTTTATCACTTCCAGAAAGTTGTAATATTCCTCGTCGATATCTTGGTCCTGAGCAGTCTGCAGAAGCTCAAACTTGTTCTTAAGTTCCAGTACATACTGCTTTTTCTCCTCCTCTGTTATTTCAAAGACCTTTGTATTATTTACTCGAGTTAGTTTTTTCCTTTCCTTTCCTACATCTATATCAAGTGTGCATCTTACCATTCTGTGATCACTTCCAACATTTACCTTATTCAGGACGGTAACATCATTCACAATATATCTTCTGTTAGTGAGGATGAAGTCGATTTCATTAGTTGTTAATCCATTTGGACTCTTCCATGTCCACTTTCTGTTCACCCTTTTCTTGAAAAAAGTGTTCATTACTGACATTCCTTGAGATTCTGCAAATTCCACAAGTCTTTCACCTCTTTTATTTCTTTCACCAATTCCAAAATTTCCTATAGTTCCTCTTTCTGCGCTGTTTTGCCTTTTTCCAACCTTAGCATTGAAATCGCCCATAATAATAGTGTAGTGGGTTTTCTGCTCATCTAGAAGGCTCTCAATTTCAGTGTACATTTCTTCAACCTCTTCATCATCATGGCTCGATGTTGGTGCATAAATCATTATAATCTTTAGCTTGTAACTCTTAGAAATCTTGAGTATTATTCTTGACACCCTTGGTGATGTACTTTTGAATTCCAAAATGTTGTTTTTAAAATCTTTATGGACCAGAAACCCAACTCCACCTTCACTCCTTTCACTGTTTCCATTGGTGTACAGCAGATTTCCACTTGATAAACTTATAAGTGATTCATTTCTTCTTCTTGTTTCAGCCAAACCGATGATATTCCAATTCACATTTTCTAATTCCTTTTCCAGCTCTAATATCCTGTCTTCACCGATGAGTGATCGTACGTTATAACAGGCCAAGTTCAATTTCCGTGCATGGCAGCCTGGTCGTACCCAGAGATTCTTAGCACCCTCTGCTTCCACTCTGATCCTCTCGCTGCCGTAAGAGAGAGAGTGAATGCTGCTGGGGACTGAGGGCCATTTGTATTGTTGTGCTCTCATTGCTGGAGGGTTTGGTCTTTTCCTCTTCACGCTGACCAGGCGTCTTGAAGAGAACCACTCTACACGTTCGTTGCCACCTAAGTGACGTAACAAGGCTTACCATCGAGAAGGTGTGCATGAGTGGATTTTAGGGAGGCAGGCCAACTGGACTTCTCCTAAATCTTCTGTAATAGAGAGATATTGGATCCATCAGTGTTTTAGGCTGAGTGTCTGATAACACACAGGATACCTGTTCCCCTCTAAGCCCCATCAAACACTATATTGATTATAAAATCCTTGGTCACTGTGAAGATATTTATCTAATGGGTTAAAGCTCCAGAATTCGCAATTTTTTAAAACGTAACGTAATGTGATGGTGTTGCGCTTGTTTGTGAGTTTGTAGATATAAATATTTTTCTTTACGAAAATTTTTTCTGAATTAAAATTCTCTTTCAATTTTTTAATATTTCCAATAAAAGCACCGTCGACGCTTTCGCCCATTAAAATTTTTAATTTTTTATTGACTATTGTGATTATGCCATCCTCGTCTATAACATTTACTTCTTTTATTGAAAAAGAATGATCGCGCATATTCCAATCGGTCCGAACTGTTAGTAATGATTGTGCAGTACACAAGTCGATTCCATTTTTAATAGACGAAAATAGTATTTACCCATAGGAATAGACAAAAGAGGTTGTAATTGCAAAATAGGATCAGGAATCGGTTCTTCATATAACACATTGTAAATTTTAAAATGATTCTCTACTATTTCCAAAGTATCTGTAACTTGAGGCAATATCCGACAAAACGTTTCGTGCTTTTTACAATAGGTATTATGCATTTCTATTCTGTTCTTCAACTTTGTTATCGGTGCTCCCTGAAAAGAAAAAAAATAGGTGATACCGTTACAACAGCTTTCCTTATAATTTTTATTAGTAAGTGACAGCTTTTTTAAAAATTTAAACTACTATGTGACACTTATCTTTATAATAACTCTTACACTAACATTACCTTACACACTTCTTTGTGATTTGATTCTTTACTACAGCTCACTGAAACCTTACACTCTTCTTGGTGATTTGATTCTTTGCTACAGCTCACTGAAAAGAGGAAAAAAATTGAGCTACTAACATACTCAGGTATCATGTTTAATTTCATTTACTATGAACCTTTTTAATCTAATAAAGAATAAAACTTACACTAACCACTAATAATTAAAGTTTCTTCTTGTTGGTGATTCAATCCTATTTTTAACTGCATTACTGTTATGTCTAAAAAGGTTTGTCTTGTTTTCTTATTTTATTCAGATGATATGTTTGTTGTGTAATTATTAATGAATGGTATTGCACAATCTTCATCTATAGAATCATTGTGCATGTTCCAAACGTTCCGATTTATTAGCAAGTAATGATAAGTTTTTAGAAATACACATTGCACAAGTTTGGTCCGTAGTGATATCTTTGATATCTTCAGGCAGTTTTGCTGCGTATGTTTGGTTCGTCGTGATATCCTTGATATCTTCAAAATTTAGGTCTTCAGAAGGAATCATAAGAGACAAAGAAAGAAACTTGACGAAATTGGAAAAAATCTGCGCATCATCTGTTTCATTTATAGGCTTTGTTTCATGTTGTTCATTTTTGTTGGTTTGGTGAACATCAGTACATGATGGCGACTTTTGTGAGCTATTTGAGGCATTGGACAGTTTTGCACCGAGGTGAACATCATAAGATAAACTGGAAATCTGCATATCATCAGTGTCATTTAGAGGCTTTGTTTCAAAAGTTCATTTTCTTTGGTTTGGTGAAAATCAGTACATGATGGCGACACTTGGGAACTATTTGAGGCATTCGACAGTTTGGCGTCGAGGTGAACATCATAAGATAAAGCGGAAAACTGCGTATCACCAGTTTCATTTAGTGGCTCTGTTTCAAGTTGTTCACTTTCGTTGGTTTGGTGAATAACTTATTTATTATTGTTCTAAATCAATTCTTCTAACAGGACAGTAACACACTACACCCCTAGTGGCATATTCCGAAAATTGTTAATCTCTATCATAATTTTCATTTTGAGGGCCTGCTAATAAATATCCCACACTCTCATTATTATTATCTGCGTATCGAACACTATATTGATTATAAAATCCTTGGTCACTGTGAAGATATTTATCTAATGGGTTAAAGCTCCAGAATTCGCAATTTTTTAAAACGTAACGTACTGTGATGGTGTTGCGCTTGTTTGTGAGTTTATACATATATTTTTCTTTACGAAAATATTTTCTGAATTAAAATTTTCTTTCAATTTTTTAATATTTCCAATAAAAGCACCGTCGACGCTTTCGCCTATTAAAATTTTTAATTTTTTATTGACTATTGTGATTATGCCCTCCTCGTCTATAACATTTACTTCTTTTATTGAAAAAGAATGATCGTGCATATTCCAATCGGTCCGACCTGTTAGAAATGATTGTGCAGTACACAAGTCGATTCCATTTTTAATTGACGAAAATAGTATTTACCCCTAGGAATAGACAAAAGAGGTTGTAATTGCAAAATAGGATCAGGAATCGGTTCTTCATATAACACATTGTAAATTTTAAAATTATTCCCTACTATTTCCAAAGTATCTGTAACTTGAAACAATATCCGACAAAACGTTTCGTGCTTTTTACAATAGGTATTATGCATTTCTATTCTGTTCTTCAACTTTGTTATCGGTGCTCCCTTAAAAGAAAAAAAAATAGGTGATACCGCTACAACAGCTTTCCTTATAATTTTTATTAGTAAGTGACAGCTTTTTTTAAAATTTAACCTACTATGTGACACTTATCTTTATAATAACTCTTACACTAACATTACCTTACACACTTCTTTGTGATTTGATTCTTTACTACAGCTCACTGAAACCTTACACTCTTCTTGGTGATTTGATTCTTTGCTACAGCTCACTGAAAAGAGGAAAAAAATTGAGCTACTAACATACTCAGGTATCATGTTTAATTTCATTTACTATCAACCTTTTTAATCTAATAAAGAATAAAACTTACACTAACCACTAATAATTAAAGTTTCTTCTTGTTGGTGATTCGATCCTATTTTTAACTGCATTACTGTTATGTCTAAAAATGTTTGTCTTGTTTTCTTATTTTATTCAGATGATATGTTTGTTGTGTAATTATTAATGAATGGTATTGCACAATCTTCATCCATAGAATGATTGTGCATGTTCCAAACTTTCCGATTTATTAGCAAGTAATGATAAGTTTTTAGAAATACACATTGCACAAGTTTGGTCCGTAGTGATATCTTTGATATCTTCAGGCAGTTTTGCTGCGTATGTTTGGTTCGTCGTGATATCCTTGATATCTTCAAAATTTAGGTCTTCAGAAGGAATCATAAGAGACAAAGAAAGAAACTTGATGAAATTGGAAAAAATCTGCGCATCATCTGTTTCATTTATAGGCTTTGTTTCATGTTCATTTTTGTTGGTTTGGTGAACATCAGTACATGATGGCGACTTTTGTGAGCTATTTGAGGCATTGGACAGTTTTGCACCGAGGTGAACATCATAAGATAAACTGGAAATCTGCATATCATCAGTGTCATTTAGAGGCTTTGTTTCAAAAGTTCATTTTCTTTGGTTTGGTGAAAATCAGTACATGATGGCGACACTTGTGAACTATTTGAGGCATTTTACAGTTTTGCGTCGTTGGTTTGGTGAACATCAGTACATGATGGCGACACTTGTGAACTATTTGAGGCATTCGACAGTTTGGCGTCGAGGTGAACATCATAAGATAAAGCGGAAAACTGCGTATCACCAGTTTCATTTAGTGGCTCTGTTTCAAGTTGTTCACTGTCGTTGGTTTGGTGAATAATTTATTTATTATTGTTCTAAATCAATTCTTCTAACAGGACAGTAACACACTACACCCCTAGTGGCATATTCCGAAAATTGTTAATCTCTATCATAATTTTCATTTTGAGGGCCTGCTAATAAATATCCCACACTCTCATTATTATTATCTGCGTATCGAACACCATATTGATTATAAAATCCTTGGTCACTGTGAAGATATTTATCTAATGGGTTAAAGCTCCAGAATTCGCAATTTTTTAAAACGTAACGTACTGTGATGGTGTTGCGCTTGTTTGTGAGTTTATACATATATTTTTCTTTACGAAATTTTTTCTGAATTAAAATTTTCTTCCAATTTTTTAATATTTCCAATAAAAGCACCGTCGACGCTTTCGCCTATTAAAATTTTTAATTTTTTATTGACTATTGTGATTATGCCCTCCTCGTCTATAACATTTACTTCTTTTATTGAAAAAGAATGATCGTGCATATTCCAATCGGTCCGACCTGTTAGAAATGATTGTGCAGTACACAAGTCGATTCCATTTTTAATAGACGAAAATAGTATTTACCCCTAGGAATAGACAAAAGAGGTTGTAATTGCAAAATAGGATCAGGAATCGGTTCTTCATATAACACATTGTAAATTTTAAAATTATTCCCTACTATTTCCAAAGTATCTGTAACTTGAGGCAATATCCGACAAAACGTTTCGTGCTTTTTACAATAGGTATTATGCATTTCTATTCTATTCTTCAACTTTGTTATCGGTGCTCCCTGAAAAGAAAAAAAATAGGTGATACCGCTACAACAGCTTTCCTTATAATTTTTATTAGTAAGTGACAGCTTTTTTTAAAATGTAACCTACTATGTGACACTTATCTTTATAATAGCTCGTACACTAACATTACCTTACACACTTCTTTGTGATTTGATTCTTTACTACATTTCACTGAAACCTTACACTCTTCTTGGTGATTTGATTCTTTGCTACAGCTCACTGAAAAGAGGAAAAAAATTGAGCTACTAACATACTCAGGTATCATGTTTGATTTCATTTACTATCAACCTTTTTAATCTAATAAAGAATAAAACTTACACTAACCACTAATAATTAAAGTTTCTTCTTGTGGTGATTCGATCCTATTTTTAACTGCATTACTGTTATGTCTAAAAAAGTTTGTCTTGTTTTCTTATTTTATTCAGATGATATGTATGTTGTTTAATTATTAATGAATGGTATTGCACAATCTTCATCCATAGAATGATTGTGCATGTTCCAAACGTTCCGATTTATTAGCAAGTAATAAGTTTTTAGAAATAGACATTGCACAGGATTGGTCCGTAGTGATATCTTTGATATCTTCAGGCAGTTTTGCTGCGTAAGTTTGGTTCGTCGTGATATCCTTGATATCTTCAAAATTTAGAAGGTCTTCAGAAGGAATCATAAGAGACAAAGAAAGAAACTTGACGAAATTGGAAAAAATCTGATCATCATCTGTTTCATTTATAGGCTTTGTTTCAAGTTGTTCATTTTTGTTGGTTTGGTGAACATCAATACATGATGGCGACTTTTGTGAATTATTTGAGGCTTTGGATAGTTTTGCATCGAGGTTAACATCATAAGATAAACTGGAAATCTGCATATCATCAGTTTCATTTAGAGGCTTTGTTTCAAGCTGTTAATTTTCGTTGGTTTGATGAATATCAATACATGATATCGACATTTGTGAACTTTTTGGGGCATTGGACAGTTTTGCGTCGTTGGTCTGGTGAACATCAGTATATGATGGCGACATTTGTGAACTATTTGAGGCATTGGACAGTTTTGCGTCGAGCTGAACATCATAAGATAAAGTGCAAATCTGCGCATCATCAGTTTCATTTAGAGGCTTTGTTTCAAGTACAGTAGTTCATTTTCGTTGGTTTGGTGAATATCAGTACATGATGGCGACATTTGTGAACTATATGAGGCATTGGACAGTTTTGTGTCGTTGGTTTGGCGAACATCAGGATATGATGGCGACATTTGTGAACTATTTGAGGCATTGGACAGTTTTGCGTCGAGGTGAACATCATAAGATAAAGTGGAAATCTGCGTATAATCAGTTTCATTTAGAGGCTTTGTTTCGAGTTGTTCATTTTCGTTGGTTTGGTGAATAATTTATTTATTATTGTTCTAAATCAATTCTTCTAACAGGACAGTAACACACTACACCCCTAGTGGCATATTCCGAAAATTGTTAATCTCTATCATAATTTTCATTTTGAGGGCCTCCTAATAAATATCCCACACTCTCCTTATTATTATCTGCGTATCGAACACTACATTGATTATAAAATCCTTGGTCACTGTGAAGATAATTATCTAATGGGTTAAAGCTCCAGAATTCGCAATTTTTTAAAACGTAATGTACTGTGATGGTGTTGCGCTTGTTTGTGAGTTTATACATATATTTTTCTTTACGAAATTTTTTCTGAATTAAAATTTTCTTTCAATTTTTTAATATTTCCAATAAAAGCACCGTCGACGCTTTCGCCTATTAAAATTTTTAATTTTTTATTGACTATTGTGATTATGCCCTCCTCGTCTATAACATTTACTTCTTTTATTGAAAAAGAATGATCGTGCATAATCCAATCGGTCCGACCTGTTAGTAATGATTGTGCAGTACACAAGTCGATTCCATTTTTAATAGACGAAAATAGTATTTACCCCTAGGAATAGACAAAAGAGGTTGTAATTGCAAAATAGGATCAGGAATCGGTTCTTCATATAACACATTGTAAATTTTAAAATTATTCCCTATTATTTCCAAAGTATCTGTAACTTGAGGCAATATCCGACAAAACGTTTCGTGCTTTTTACAATAGGTATTATCCATTTCTATTCTGTTCTTCAACTTTGTTATCGGTGCTCCCTGAAAAGAAAAAAAAATAGGTGATACCGCTACAACAGCTTTCCTTATAATTTTTATTAGTAAGTGACAGCTTTTTTTAAAATTTAACCTACTATGTGACACTTATCTTTATAATAACTCTTACACTAACATTACCTTACACACTTCTTTGTGATTTGATTCTTTACTACAGCTCAGTGAAACCTTACACTCTTCTTGGTGATTTGATTCTTTGCTACAGCTCACTGAAAAGAGGAAAAAAATCGAGCTACTAACATACTCAGGTATCATGTTTAATTTCATTTACTATCAACCTTTTTAATCTAATAAAGAATAAAACTTACACTAACCACTAATAATTAAAGTTTCTTCTTGTTGGTGATTCGATCCTATTTTTAACTGCATTACTGTTATGTCTAAAAAGGTTTGTCTTGTTTTGTTATTTTATTCAGATGATATGTTTGTTGTGTAAATATTAATGAATGGTATTGCACAACTTCATCTATAGAATGATTGTGCATGTTCCAAACGTTCCGATTTATTAGCAAGTAATGATAAGTTTTTAGAAATAGACATTGCACAAGTTTGGTCCGTAGTGATATCTTTGATATCTTCAGGCAGTTTTGCTGCGTATGTTTGGTTCGTCGTGATATCCTTGATATCTTCAAAATTTAGGTCTTCAGAAGGAATCATAAGAGACAAAGAAAGAAACTTGACGAAATTGGAAAAAATCTGCGCATCATCTGTTTCATTTATAGGCTTTGTTTCATGTTCATTTTTGTTGGTTTGGTGAACATCAGTACATGATGGCGACTTTTGTGAGCTATTTGAAGCATTGGACAGTTTTGCACCGAGGTGAACATCATAAGATAAACTGGAAATCTGCATATCATCAGTGTCATTTAGAGGCTTTGTTTCAAAAGTTCATTTTCTTTGGTTTGGTGAAAATCAGTACATGATGGCGACACTTGTGAACTATTTGAGGCATTTTACAGTTTTGCGTCGTTGGTTTGGTGAACATCAGTACATGATGGCGACACTTGTGAACTATTTGAGGCATTCGACAGTTTGGCGTCGAGGTGAACATCATAAGATAAAGCGGAAAACTGCGTATCACCAGTTTCATTTAGTGGCTCTGTTTCAAGTTGTTCACTGTCGTTGGTTTGGTGAATAATTTATTTATTATTGTTCTAAATCAATTCTTCTAACAGGACAGTAACACACTACACCCCTAGTGGCATATTCCGAAAATTGTTAATCTCTATCATAATTTTCATTTTGAGGGCCTGCTAATAAATATCCCACACTCTCATTATTATTATCTGCGTATCGAACACCATATTGATTATAAAATCCTTGGTCACTGTGAAGATATTTATCTAATGGGTTAAAGCTCCAGAATTCGCAATTTTTTAAAACGTAACGTACTGTGATGGTGTTGCGCTTGTTTGTGAGTTTATACATATATTTTTCTTTACGAAATTTTTTCTGAATTAAAATTTTCTTCCAATTTTTTAATATTTCCAATAAAAGCACCGTCGACGCTTTCGCCTATTAAAATTTTTAATTTTTTATTGACTATTGTGATTATGCCCTCCTCGTCTATAACATTTACTTCTTTTATTGAAAAAGAATGATCGTGCATATTCCAATCGGTCCGACCTGTTAGAAATGATTGTGCAGTACACAAGTCGATTCCATTTTTAATAGACGAAAATAGTATTTACCCCTAGGAATAGACAAAAGAGGTTGTAATTGCAAAATAGGATCAGGAATCGGTTCTTCATATAACACATTGTAAATTTTAAATTTATTCCCTACTATTTCCAAAGTATCTGTAACTTGAGGCAATATCCGACAAAACGTTTCGTGCTTTTTACAATAGGTATTATGCATTTCTATTCTATTCTTCAACTTTGTTATCGGTGCTCCCTGAAAAGAAAAAAAATAGGTGATACCGCTACAACAGCTTTCCTTATAATTTTTATTAGTAAGTGACAGCTTTTTTTAAAATTTAACCTACTATGTGACACTTATCTTTATAATAGCTCGTACACTAACATTACCTTACACACTTCTTTGTGATTTGATTCTTTACTACAGCTCACTAAAACCTTACACTCTTCTTGGTGATTTGATTCTTTGCTACAGCTCACTGAAAAGAGGAAAAAAATTGAGCTACTAACATACTCAGGTATCATGTTTAATTTCATTTACTATCAACCTTTTTAATCTAATAAAGAATAAAACTTACACTAACCACTAATAATTAAAGTTTCTTCTTGTTGGTGATTCGATCCTATTTTTAACTGCATTACTGTTATGTCTAAAAAGGTTTGTCTTGTTTTCTTATTTTATTCAGATGATATGTTTGTTGTGTAAATATTAATGAATGGTATTGCACAATCTTCATCTATAGAATGATTGTGCATGTTCCAAACGTTCCGATTTATTAGCAAGTAATGATAAGTTTTTAGAAATACACATTGCACAAGTTTGGTCCGTAGTGATATCTTTGATATCTTCAGGCAGTTTTGCTGCGTATGTTTGGTTCGTCGTGATATCCTTGATAACTTCAAAATTTAGGTCTTCAGAAGGAATCATAAGAGACAAAGAAAGAAACTTGACGAAATTGGAAAAAATCTGCGCATCATCTGTTTCATTTATAGGCTTTGTTTCATGTTGTTCATTTTTGTTGGTTTGGTGAACATCAGTACATGATGGCGACTTTTGTGAGCTATTTGTGGCATTGGACAGTTTTGCACCGAGGTGAACATCATAAGATAAACTGGAAATCTGCATATCATCAGTGTCATTTAGAGGCTTTGTTTCAAAAGTTCATTTTCTTTGGTTTGGTGAATATCAGTACATGATGGCGACATTTGTGAACTATATGAGGCATTGGACAGTTTTGCGTCGTTGGTTTGGTGAACATCAGTACATGATGGCGACACTTGTGAACTATTTGAGGCATTCGACAGTTTGGCGTCGAGGTGAACATCATAAGATAAAGCGGAAAACTGCGTATCACCAGTTTCATTTAGTGGCTCTGTTTCAAGTTGTTCACTTTCGTTGGTTTGGTGAATAATTTATTTACTATTGTTCTAAATCAATTCTTCTAACAGGACAGTAACACACTACACCCCTAGTGGTATATTCCGAAAATTGTTAATCTCTATCATAATTTTCATTTTGAGGGCCTGCTAATAAATATCACACACTCTCATTATTATTATCTGCGTATCGAACACTATATTGATTATAAAATCCTTGGTCACTGTGAAGATATTTATCTAATGGGTTAAAGCTCCAGAATTCGCAATTTTTTAAAACGTAACGTACTGTGATGGTGTTGCGCTTGTTTGTGAGTTTATACATATATTTTTCTTTACGACAATTTTTTCTGAATTAAAATTTTCTTTCAATTTTTTAATATTTCCAATAAAAGCACCGTCGACGCTTTCGCCTATTAAAATTTTTAATTTTTTATTGACTATTGTGATTATGCCATCCTCGTCTATAACATTTACTCCTTTTATTGAAAAAGAATGATCGTGCATATTCCAATCGGTCCGACCTGTTAGTAATGATTGTGCAGTACACAACTCAATTCCATTTTTAATAGACGAAAATAGTATTTACCCCTAGGAATAGACAAAAGAGGTTGTAATTGCAAAATAGGATCAGGAATCGGTTCTTCCTATAACACATTGTAAATTTTAAAATTATTCCCTACTATTTCCAAAGTATCTGTAACTTGAGGCAATATCCGACAAAACGTTTCGTGCTTTTTACAATCGTTATTATGCATTTCTATTCTGTTCTTCAACTTTGTTATCGGTGCTCACTGAAAAGAAAAAAAATAGGTGATACCGCTACAACAGATTTCCTTATAATTTTTATTAGTAAGTGACAGCTTTTTTTAAAATTTAACCTACTATGTGACACTTATCTTTATAATCTCTTACACTAACATTACCTTACACACTTCTTTGTGATTTGATTCTTTACTACAGCTCACTGAAACCTTACACTCTTCTTGGTGATTTGATTCTTTGCTACAGCTCACTGAAAAGAGGAAAAAAATTGAGCTACTAACATACTCAGGTATCATGTTTGATTTCATTTACTATGAACCTTTTTAATCTAATAAAGAATAAAACTTACACTAACCACTAATAATTAAAGTTTCTTCTTGTTGCTGATTCGATCCTATTTTTAACTGCATTACTGTTATGTCTAAAAAAGTTTGTCTTGTTTTCTTATTTTATTCAGATGATATGTATGTTGTTTAATTATTAATGAATGGTATTGCACAATCTTCATCCATAGAATGATTGTGCATGTTCCAAACGTTCCGATTTATTAGCAAGTAATAAGTTTTTAGAAATAGACATTGCACAGGATTGGTCCGTAGTGATATCTTTGATATCTTCAGGCAGTTTTGCTGCGTAAGTTTGGTTCGTCGTGATATCCTTGATATCTTCAAAATTTAGAAGGTCTTCAGAAGGAATCATAAGAGACAAAGAAAGAAACTTGACGAAATTGGAAAAAATCTGATCATCATCTGTTTCATTTATAGGCTTTGTTTCAAGTTGTTCATTTTTGTTGGTTTGGTGAACATCAGTACATGATGGCGACTTTTGTGAATTATTTGAGGCTTTGGATAGTTTTGCATCGAGGTTAACATCATAAGATAAACTGGAAATCTGCATATCATCAGTTTCATTTAGAGGCTTTGTTTCAAGCTGTTAATTTTCGTTGGTGAATATCAATACATGATATCGACATTTGTGAACTATTTGGGGCATTGGACAGTTTTGCGTCGTTGGTTTGGTGAACATCAGTATATGATGGCGACATTTGTGAACTATATGAGGCATTGGACAGTTTTGCGTCGTTGGTTTGGTGAACATCAGTACATGATGGCGACACTTGTGAACTATTTGAGGCATTCGACAGTTTGGCGTCGAGGTGAACATCATAAGATAAAGCGGAAAACTGCGTATCACCAGTTTCATTTAGTGGCTCTGTTTCAAGTTGTTCACTTTCGTTGGTTTGGTGAATAATTTATTTACTATTGTTCTAAATCAATTCTTCTAACAGGACAGTAACACACTACACCCCTAGTGGTATATTCCGAAAATTGTTAATCTCTATCATAATTTTCATTTTGAGGGCCTGCTAATAAATATCACACACTCTCATTATTATTATCTGCGTATCGAACACTATATTGATTATAAAATCCTTGGTCACTGTGAAGATATTTATCTAATGGGTTAAAGCTCCAGAATTCGCAATTTTTTAAAACGTAACGTACTGTGATGGTGTTGCGCTTGTTTGTGAGTTTATACATATATTTTTCTTTACGACAATTTTTTCTGAATTAAAATTTTCTTTCAATTTTTTAATATTTCCAATAAAAGCACCGTCGACGCTTTCGCCTATTAAAATTTTTAATTTTTTATTGACTATTGTGATTATGCCATCCTCGTCTATAACATTTACTCCTTTTATTGAAAAAGAATGATCGTGCATATTCCAATCGGTCCGACCTGTTAGTAATGATTGTGCAGTACACAACTCAATTCCATTTTTAATAGACGAAAATAGTATTTACCCCTAGGAATAGACAAAAGAGGTTGTAATTGCAAAATAGGATCAGGAATCGGTTCTTCCTATAACACATTGTAAATTTTAAAATTATTCCCTACTATTTCCAAAGTATCTGTAACTTGAGGCAATATCCGACAAAACGTTTCGTGCTTTTTACAATCGTTATTATGCATTTCTATTCTGTTCTTCAACTTTGTTATCGGTGCTCACTGAAAAGAAAAAAAATAGGTGATACCGCTACAACAGCTTTCCTTATAATTTTTATTAGTAAGTGACAGCTTTTTTTAAAATTTAACCTACTATGTGACACTTATCTTTATAATCTCTTACACTAACATTACCTTACACACTTCTTTGTGATTTGATTCTTTACTACAGCTCACTGAAACCTTACACTCTTCTTGGTGATTTGATTCTTTGCTACAGCTCACTGAAAAGAGGAAAAAAATTGAGCTACTAACATACTCAGGTATCATGTTTGATTTCATTTACTATGAACCTTTTTAATCTAATAAAGAATAAAACTTACACTAACCACTAATAATTAAAGTTTCTTCTTGTTGGTGATTCGATCCTATTTTTAACTGCATTACTGTTATGTCTAAAAAAGTTTGTCTTGTTTTCTTATTTTATTCAGATGATATGTATGTTGTTTAATTATTAATGAATGGTATTGCACAATCTTCATCCATAGAATGATTGTGCATGTTCCAAACGTTCCGATTTATTAGCAAGTAATAAGTTTTTAGAAATAGACATTGCACAGGATTGGTCCGTAGTGATATCTTTGATATCTTCAGGCAGTTTTGCTGCGTAAGTTTGGTTCGTCGTGATATCCTTGATATCTTCAAAATTTAGAAGGTCTTCAGAAGGAATCATAAGAGACAAAGAAAGAAACTTGACGAAATTGGAAAAAATCTGATCATCATCTGTTTCATTTATAGGCTTTGTTTCAAGTTGTTCATTTTTGTTGGTTTGGTGAACATCAGTACATGATGGCGACTTTTGTGAATTATTTGAGGCTTTGGATAGTTTTGCATCGAGGTTAACATCATAAGATAAACTGGAAATCTGCATATCATCAGTTTCATTTAGAGGCTTTGTTTCAAGCTGTTAATTTTCGTTGGTGAATATCAATACATGATATCGACATTTGTGAACTATTTGGGGCATTGGACAGTTTTGCGTCGTTGGTTTGGTGAACATCAGTATATGATGGCGACATTTGTGAACTATTTGAGGCATTGGACAGTTTTGCGTCGAGCTGAACATCATAAGATAAAGTGCAAATCTGCGCATCATCAGTTTCATTTAGAGGCTTTGTTTCAAGTACAGTAGTTCATTTTCGTTGGTTTGGTGAATATCAGTACATGATGGCGACATTTGTGAACTATATGAGGCATTGGACAGTTTTGTGTCGTTGGTTTGGCGAACATCAGGATATGATGGCGACATTTGTGAACTATTTGAGGCATTGGACAGTTTTGCGTCGAGGTGAACATCATAAGATAAAGTGGAAATCTGCGTATAATCAGTTTCATTTAGAGGCTTTGTTTCGAGTTGTTCATTTTCGTTGGTTTGGTGAATAATTTATTTATTATTGTTCTAAATCAATTCTTCTAACAGGACAGTAACACACTACACCCCTAGTAGCATATTCCGAAAATTGTTAATCTCTATCATAATTTCCATTTTGAGGGCCTCCTAATAAATATCCCACACTCTCCTTATTATTATCTGCGTATCGAACACTACATTGATTATAAAATCCTTGGTCACTGTGAAGATAATTATCTAATGGGTTAAAGCTCCAGAAGTCGCAATTTTTTAAAACGTAACGTACTGTGATGCTGTTGCGCTTGTTTGTGAGTTTATACATATAAATATTTTTCTTTACGAAAATTTTTTCTGAATTAAACTTTTCTTTCAATTTTTTAATATTTCCAATAAAAGCACCGTCGACACTTTCGCCTATTAAAATTTTTAATTTTTTATTGACTATTGTGATTATGCCCTCCTCGTCTATAACATTTACTTCTTTTATTGAAAAAGAATGATCGTGCATAATCCAATCGGTCCGACCTGTTAGTAATGATTGTGCAGTACACAAGTCGATTCCATTTTTAATAGACGAAAATAGTATTTACCCCTAGGAATAGACAAAAGAGGTTGTAATTGCAAAATAGGATCAGGAATCGGTTCTTCATATAACACATTGTAAATTTTAAAATTATTCCCTATTATTTCCAAAGTATCTGTAACTTGAGGCAATATCCGACAAAACGTTTCGTGCTTTTTACAATAGGTATTATCCATTTCTATTCTGTTCTTCAACTTTGTTATCGGTGCTCCCTGAAAAGAAAAAAAAATAGGTGATACCGCTACAACAGCTTTCCTTATAATTTTTATTAGTAAGTGACAGCTTTTTTTAAAATTTAACCTACTATGTGACACTTATCTTTATAATAACTCTTACACTAACATTACCTTACACACTTCTTTGTGATTTGATTCTTTACTACAGCTCAGTGAAACCTTACACTCTTCTTGGTGATTTGATTCTTTGCTACAGCTCACTGAAAAGAGGAAAAAAATCGAGCTACTAACATACTCAGGTATCATGTTTAATTTCATTTACTATCAACCTTTTTAATCTAATAAAGAATAAAACTTACACTAACCACTAATAATTAAAGTTTCTTCTTGTTGGTGATTCGATCCTATTTTTAACTGCATTACTGTTATGTCTAAAAAGGTTTGTCTTGTTTTGTTATTTTATTCAGATGATATGTTTGTTGTGTAAATATTAATGAATGGTATTGCACAATCTTCATCTATAGAATGATTGTGCATGTTCCAAACGTTCCGATTTATTAGCAAGTAATGATAAGTTTTTAGAAATAGACATTGCACAAGTTTGGTCCGTAGTGATATCTTTGATATCTTCAGGCAGTTTTGCTGCGTATGTTTGGTTCGTCGTGATATCCTTGATATCTTCAAAATTTAGGTCTTCAGAAGGAATCATAAGAGACAAAGAAAGAAACTTGACGAAATTGGAAAAAATCTGCGCATCATCTGTTTCATTTATAGGCTTTGTTTCATGTTCATTTTTGTTGGTTTGGTGAACATCAGTACATGATGGCGACTTTTGTGAGCTATTTGAGGCATTGGACAGTTTTGCACCGAGGTGAACATCATAAGATAAACTGGAAATCTGCATATCATCAGTGTCATTTAGAGGCTTTGTTTCAAAAGTTCATTTTCTTTGGTTTGGTGAAAATCAGTACATGATGGCGACACTTGTGAACTATTTGAGGCATTTTACAGTTTTGCGTCGTTGGTTTGGTGAACATCAGTACATGATGGCGACACTTGTGAACTATTTGAGGCATTCGACAGTTTGGCGTCGAGGTGAACATCATAAGATAAAGCGGGAAAACTGCGTATCACCAGTTTCATTTAGTGGCTCTGTTTCAAGTTGTTCACTGTCGTTGGTTTGGTGAATAATTTATTTATTATTGTTCTAAATCAATTCTTCTAACAGGACAGTAACACACTACACCCCTAGTGGCATATTCCGAAAATTGTTAATCTCTATCATAATTTTCATTTTGAGGGCCTGCTAATAAATATCCCACACTCTCATTATTATTATCTGCGTATCGAACACCATATTGATTATAAAATCCTTGGTCACTGTGAAGATATTTATCTAATGGGTTAAAGCTCCAGAATTCGCAATTTTTTAAAACGTAACGTACTGTGATGGTGTTGCGCTTGTTTGTGAGTTTATACATATATTTTTCTTTACGAAATTTTTTCTGAATTAAAATTTTCTTCCAATTTTTTAATATTTCCAATAAAAGCACCGTCGACGCTTTCGCCTATTAAAATTTTTAATTTTTTATTGACTATTGTGATTATGCCCTCCTCGTCTATAACATTTACTTCTTTTATTGAAAAAGAATGATCGTGCATATTCCAATCGGTCCGACCTGTTAGAAATGATTGTGCAGTACACAAGTCGATTCCATTTTTAATAGACGAAAATAGTATTTACCCCTAGGAATAGACAAAAGAGGTTGTAATTGCAAAATAGGATCAGGAATCGGTTCTTCATATAACACATTGTAAATTTTAAAATTATTCCCTACTATTTCCAAAGTATCTGTAACTTGAGGCAATATCCGACAAAACGTTTCGTGCTTTTTACAATAGGTATTATGCATTTCTATTCTATTCTTCAACTTTGTTATCGGTGCTCCCTGAAAAAAAAAAAAAATAGGTGATACCGCTACAACAGCTTTCCTTATAATTTTTATTAGTAAGTGACAGCTTTTTTTAAAATTTAACCTACTATGTGACACTTATCTTTATAATAGCTCGTACACTAACATTACCTTACACACTTCTTTGTGATTTGATTCTTTACTACAGCTCACTAAAACCTTACACTCTTCTTGGTGATTTGATTCTTTGCTACAGCTCACTGAAAAGAGGAAAAAAATTGAGCTACTAACATACTCAGGTATCATGTTTAATTTCATTTACTATCAACCTTTTTAATCTAATAAAGAATAAAACTTCCACTAACCACTAATAATTAAAGTTTCTTCTTGTTGGTGATTCGATCCTATTTTTAACTGCATTACTGTTATGTCTAAAAAGGTTTGTCTTGTTTTCTTATTTTATTCAGATGATATGTTTGTTGTGTAAATATTAATGAATGGTATTGCACAATCTTCATCTATAGAATGATTGTGCATGTTCCAAACGTTCCGATTTATTAGCAAGTAATGATAAGTTTTTAGAAATACACATTGCACAAGTTTGGTCCGTAGTGATATCTTTGATATCTTCAGGCAGTTTTGCTGCGTATGTTTGGTTCGTCGTGATATCCTTGATATCTTCAAAATTTAGGTCTTCAGAAGGAATCATAAGAGACAAAGAAAGAAACTTGACGAAATTGGAAAAAATCTGCGCATCATCTGTTTCATTTATAGGCTTTGTTTCATGTTGTTCATTTTTGTTGGTTTGGTGAACATCAGTACATGATGGCGACTTTTGTGAGCTATTTGTGGCATTGGACAGTTTTGCACCGAGGTGAACATCATAAGATAAACTGGAAATCTGCATATCATCAGTGTCATTTAGAGGCTTTGTTTCAAAAGTTCATTTTCTTTGGTTTGGTGAATATCAGTACATGATGGCGACATTTGTGAACTATATGAGGCATTGGACAGTTTTGCGTCGTTGGTTTGGTGAACATCAGTACATGATGGCGACACTTGTGAACTATTTGAGGCATTCGACAGTTTGGCGTCGAGGTGAACATCATAAGATAAAGCGGAAAACTGCGTATCACCAGTTTCATTTAGTGGCTCTGTTTCAAGTTGTTCACTTTCGTTGGTTTGGTGAATAATTTATTTACTATTGTTCTAAATCAATTCTTCTAACAGGACAGTAACACACTACACCCCTAGTGGTATATTCCGAAAATTGTTAATCTCTATCATAATTTTCATTTTGAGGGCCTGCTAATAAATATCACACACTCTCATTATTATTATCTGCGTATCGAACACTATATTGATTATAAAATCCTTGGTCACTGTGAAGATATTTATCTAATGGGTTAAAGCTCCAGAATTCGCAATTTTTTAAAACGTAACGTACTGTGATGGTGTTGCGCTTGTTTGTGAGTTTATACATATATTTTTCTTTACGACAATTTTTTCTGAATTAAAATTTTCTTTCAATTTTTTAATATTTCCAATAAAAGCACCGTCGACGCTTTCGCCTATTAAAATTTTTAATTTTTTATTGACTATTGTGATTATGCCATCCTCGTCTATAACATTTACTCCTTTTATTGAAAAAGAATGATCGTGCATATTCCAATCGGTCCGACCTGTTAGTAATGATTGTGCAGTACACAACTCAATTCCATTTTTAATAGACGAAAATAGTATTTACCCCTAGGAATAGACAAAAGAGGTTGTAATTGCAAAATAGGATCAGGAATCGGTTCTTCCTATAACACATTGTAAATTTTAAAATTATTCCCTACTATTTCCAAAGTATCTGTAACTTGAGGCAATATCCGACAAAACGTTTCGTGCTTTTTACAATCGTTATTATGCATTTCTATTCTGTTCTTCAACTTTGTTATCGGTGCTCACTGAAAAGAAAAAAAATAGGTGATACCGCTACAACAGCTTTCCTTATAATTTTTATTAGTAAGTGACAGCTTTTTTTAAAATTTAACCTACTATGTGACACTTATCTTTATAATCTCTTACACTAACATTACCTTACACACTTCTTTGTGATTTGATTCTTTACTACAGCTCACTGAAACCTTACACTCTTCTTGGTGATTTGATTCTTTGCTACAGCTCACTGAAAAGAGGAAAAAAATTGAGCTACTAACATACTCAGGTATCATGTTTGATTTCATTTACTATGAACCTTTTTAATCTAATAAAGAATAAAACTTACACTAACCACTAATAATTAAAGTTTCTTCTTGTTGGTGATTCGATCCTATTTTTAACTGCATTACTGTTATGTCTAAAAAAGTTTGTCTTGTTTTCTTATTTTATTCAGATGATATGTATGTTGTTTAATTATTAATGAATGGTATTGCACAATCTTCATCCATAGAATGATTGTGCATGTTCCAAACGTTCCGATTTATTAGCAAGTAATAAGTTTTTAGAAATAGACATTGCACAGGATTGGTCCGTAGTGATATCTTTGATATCTTCAGGCAGTTTTGCTGCGTAAGTTTGGTTCGTCGTGATATCCTTGATATCTTCAAAATTTAGAAGGTCTTCAGAAGGAATCATAAGAGACAAAGAAAGAAACTTGACGAAATTGGAAAAAATCTGATCATCATCTGTTTCATTTATAGGCTTTGTTTCAAGTTGTTCATTTTTGTTGGTTTGGTGAACATCAGTACATGATGGCGACTTTTGTGAATTATTTGAGGCTTTGGATAGTTTTGCATCGAGGTTAACATCATAAGATAAACTGGAAATCTGCATATCATCAGTTTCATTTAGAGGCTTTGTTTCAAGCTGTTAATTTTCGTTGGTTTGGTGAATATCAATACATGATATCGACATTTGTGAACTATTTGGGGCATTGGACAGTTTTGCGTCGTTGGTTTGGTGAACATCAGTATATGATGGCGACATTTGTGAACTATTTGAGGCATTGGACAGTTTTGCGTCAAGCTGAACATCATAAGATAAAGTGCAAATCTGCGCATCATCAGTTTCATTTAGAGGCTTTGTTTCAAGTACAGTAGTTCATTTTCGTTGGTTTGGTGAATATCAGTACATGATGGCGACATTTGTGAACTATATGAGGCATTGGACAGTTTTGTGTCGTTGGTTTGGCGAACATCAGGATATGATGGCGACATTTGTGAACTATTTGAGGCATTGGACAGTTTTGCGTCGAGGTGAACATCATAAGATAAAGTGGAAATCTGCGTATAATCAGTTTCATTTAGAGGCTTTGTTTCGAGTTGTTCATTTTCGTTGGTTTGGTGAATAATTTATTTATTATTGTTCTAAATCAATTCTTCTAACAGGACAGTAACACACTACACCCCTAGTAGCATATTCCGAAAATTGTTAATCTCTATCATAATTTCCATTTTGAGGGCCTCCTAATAAATATCCCACACTCTCCTTATTATTATCTGCGTATCGAACACTACATTGATTATAAAATCCTTGGTCACTGTGAAGATAATTATCTAATGGGTTAAAGCTCCAGAATTCGCAATTTTTTAAAACGTAACGTACTGTGATGCTGTTGCGCTTGTTTGTGAGTTTATACATATAAATATTTTTCTTTACGAAAATTTTTTCTGAATTAAACTTTTCTTTCAATTTTTTAATATTTCCAATAAAAGCACCGTCGACGCTTTCGCCTATTAATATTTTTAATTTTTTATTGACTACTGTGATTATGCAATCCCCGTCTATAACATTTACTTCTTTTATTGAAAAAGAATGATCGTGCATATTCCAATCGGTCCGACCTATTAGTAATGATTGTGCAGTACACAAGTCGATTCCATTTTTAATAGACGAAAATAGTATTTACCCCTAGGAATAGACAAAAGAGGTTGTAATTGCAAAATAGGATCAGGAATCGGTTCTTCATATAACACATTGTAAATTTTAAAATTACTCCCTACTATTTCCAAAGTATCTGTAACTTGAGGCAATATCCGACAAAACGTTTCGTGCTTTTTACAATAAGTATTATGCATTTCTATTCTGTTCTTCAACTTTGTTATCGGTGCTCCCTGAAAAGAAAAAAAATAGGCGATACCGCTACAACAGCTTTCCTTATAATTTTTATTAGTAAGTGACAGCTTTTTTTAAAATTTAACCTACTATGTGACACTTATGTTTATAATAACTCTTACACTAACATTACCTTACACACTTCTTTGTGATTTGATTCTTTACTACAGCTCACTGAAACCTTACACTCTTCTTGGTGATTTGATTCTTTGCTACAGCTCACTGAAAAGAGGAAAAAAATTGAGCTACTAACATACTCAGGTATCATGTTTGATTTCATTTACTATCAACCTTTTTAATCTAAAAAAGAATGAAACTTACACTAACCACTAATAATTAAAGTTTCTTCTTGTTGGTGATTCGATCCTATTTTTAACTGCATTACTGTTATGTCTAAAAACGTTTGTCTTGTTTTCTTATTTTATTCAGATGATATGTTTGTTGTGTAGTTATTAATGAATGGTATTGCACAATCTTCATCCATAGAATGATTGTGGATGTTCCAAACGTTCCGATTTATTAGCAAGTAAAGATAAGGTTTTAGAAATAGACATTGCACAAGTTTGGTCCGTAGTGATATCTTTGATATTTTCAGGCAGTTTTGTTGCGTAAGTTTGGTTCGTCGTGATATCCTTGATATCTTCAAAATTTGGAAGGTCTTCAGAAGGAATCATAAGAGACAAAGAAAGAAACTTGACGAATTTGGAAAAAATCTGCGCATCATCTGTTTCATTTATAGGCTTTGTTTCATGTTGTTCATTTTTTTTGGTTTGGTGAACATCAGCACATGATGGCGACTTTTGTGAGCTATTTGAGGCATTGGACAGTTTTGCATCGAGGTGAACATCATAAGATAAACTGGAAATCTGCATATCATCAGTGTCATTTAGAGGCTTTGTTTCAAAAGTTAATTTTCTTTGGTTTGGTGAATATCAGTACATGATGGCGACATTTGTGAACTATATGAGGCATTGGACAGTTTGGCGTCGAGGTGAACATCATAAGATAAAGCATATGATGATGATGACATCTGCGAACTATTTGAGATATTGGACAGTTTCGCGTCGACGTGAAAATCATAAGATAAAGTGGAAATCTGCGTATCATCAGTTTCATTTAGAGCCTTTGTTACAAGTAGTTCATTTTCGTTGGTTTGGTGAATATCAGTACATGATGGCGACATTTGTGAACTATTTGAGGCATTGGACAATTTTGCGTCATTGGCTTGGTGAACGATAGTACATGCCGGCGACTTTTGTGAATTATTTGAGGTATTGGACAGTTTTGCATCGAGGTGAACATCATAAGATAAACTGGAAATCTGCATATCATCAGTGTCATTTAGAGGCTTTGTTTCAAAAGTTAATTTTCTTTGGTTTGGTGAATATCAGTACATGATGGCGACATTTGTGAACTATATGAGGCATTGGACAGTTTGGCGTCGAGGTGAACATCATAAGATAAAGCATATGATGATGATGACATCTGCGAACTATTTGAGATATTGGACAGTTTCGCGCCGACGTGAAAATCATAAGATAAAGTGGAAATCTGCGTATCATCAGTTTCATTTAGAGGCTTTGTTACAAGTAGTTCATTTTCGTTGGTTTGGTGAATATCAGTACATGATGGCGACATTTGTGAACTATTTGAGGCATTGGACAATTTTGCGTCATTGGTTTGGTGAACGACAGTACATGCCGGCGACTTTTGTGAATTATTTGAGGTATTGGATAGTTTTGCGTCGAGGTGAACATCATAAGATAAAGTGGAAATCTGCGTATAATCAGTTTCATTTAGAGGCTTTGTTTCGAGTTGTTCATTTTCGTTGGTTTGGTGAATAATTTATTTATTATTGTTCTAAATCAATTCTTCTAACAGGACAGTAACACACTACACCCCTAGTGGCATATTCCGAAAAATTTTAACTTCTATCATAATTTATATTTTGAGGGCCTGACAATAAAAATCCCACGCTCTCATTATTATTATCTGCGTATTGAACACTATATTGATTACAAATTCCTTTGTCACTGTGAACATATTTATTTAATGGGTTAAAGCTCCAGAATTCGCAATTTTTTAACTCGTAACGTACTGTGATGGTGTTGCTCTTGTTTGGGAGTTTGTAGATATAAATTTTAAGGACCCGTCCTTACATTAATTAATAAAAATAGTTAAATATAATGAGAATTTAACTGTAATACGAATAGTGGTTTTCTGGTAAACACAACAACATGCGTTAAGAAGCACTGGAATTCAAAAATACCTTCCAGCCACTCCCTGTTTAGTTGTAGCTTGTTTGTATGGAAGTTCCTTGATGAGTCAGTAAAAGTAATAAACCATGACAAATCCCCATTAAGACAGAGGCAGATACACCATAGTAAGGGCCAAGAGTGCTTAAGTTGGCCCACTTAAAAATTTCACGGTGAAACGCTATTAGAGGTGGGCGACGTGACCAGGTGTGCGCGCGTGAGGTTACGGGAGGAGCTGTGACGCTTCTCAGTTGACCGGAACTTCCGCCTCTCTTTCTGGATTGTTCTCGTATGTTCGAGGCCCACGGAAGTTGGGACACAAAGAGTAAAGAAGACCCGCCCACGGAAGAGGAGAGGAGACAAATGAGAACACAGGAAAAAGTAGGTGCAGATCTCCTATTGGCCAGGGAGATAGTGGAGGGAATTTTGAGAGGGAGATTCAGAAAAGTTTTCTGAGCATTCTGGAAAAGTTTTCGTGGCATTCGGAAAAAGTTTTCGGAGGAGTCGGAAGAAGTTCATGGAGCGGTCTGGAGAATGGTTTGAATGAGTTGGAGAACGATACAAAGCAGAGCGGTATTCTAATTTGAGTGATAGCTGCAGCCCTGAGGTAGATGGAAGCAGTGATAGAAATTCTGCATATCCCGACAGCCAGTAGGAATGTTCACCTGTAAACATGGAAGCCGTAGTGAGGAAGAAGGAAGAATCACTCCCTGAGAATTATATAGGCAAGCCAGTCGAATGAGTGGTCGAACCACTGACGTACTCGGAAACCCCTCTATCCACGGAAGATGAAATGTTGACCGGTAAAGAGTATGCGACACTGATTGATTCCAGCTGTACAGTACCCGGTAGGGAAACACCATAATCACCGAGATCCCCAAATGAGCGCCCCCGCATTCCAGTACCTGAATGACCGATACGAAGGGAAGCCGAGCAGGGAGGAAAGTTCCAGGCCAAACACGTAAGTGCTAGAGAGTTTACCGGAATAGGTGTACTTAATTTATTAAGGAGAGGACTTTAGGAGAAATATATATATATATATAGTTAAGGAGGGGGATTTAAGTAATGAATATATGAATAAAAGTGTAATGTATTTAAGACAGACGTGGCCTATAATTTGGAGTGAAGCTCCTCATATAAATGCTTGCTGGAAGGAGAGGGTATAATAGATAACTGAGAATTGTTTAAGGTTAAGAAAGGTTTTTATAATATGTATGAAATTAAAGGTGGAAATTTCGATTTATTATGAGTTGATTTGTGGAGAGTATTTGTAATGAGTGATATGTAACGGTATGGAGGATTAACTGTTCTGAAAGGTAATGTTAAATTGAATTGATTAATATTTCCTGTTGACCTGATTGCAGAAAGGGTGTCTGATTGAATAAATGAAATTTTCTTACAAAATTGAGACACGAACTCTGAAGGTTTTGTGAGCCAGTTCATTGGCTGGTAGTTGTTGGTTTATTATACAGACTGTTCAGAAGAAGAGCGGGAAGAATCTATGTAAAGTGTATGCTACGACTTATTGAAGTCCCTGTAAAGAACATGAAGAGACCCCATGATATAATGAATAGTAAAGTGTATTAGAATAGAACATCTGATGATGAAACAATTGAGGTTGAACAAGATATTTACACATATAAAGGGTAATGAAATAACAAGTCACCAGCCAAATATATATTTTGACTAAATGCTATTGCCAGTTTCTGTATGATATGTTAATAAACATTGTTTTATTTTACATTCATGTGTTGGAGTCTGTCATTCCGAAACTCAGCCAATCCTGTGGAGAAATACCTAAAATAATTGGGGTCCCCTTTGGGTCTGGTAATCTTCTGAGAACAAACAAGTCAGATGCAAAGTGGGAGGATTGGACTACGGGGATATACATATAAAAAAGGGGATAAATTATAATAATTGAAATACAAAGAAAATTAGGGCAACCAAGAGAAAAAAATTAATACCGCCCTCACAATTAGCGCCCCAACCAGGGATAAAAAGCGCTAGATAGTTTAAAGTAAAGATATAGTAAATCCCCCCCCCCACAAAATATTTTTCTTTACGAAAATTTTTTCTGAATTAAAATTCTCTTTCAATTTTTTAATATTTCCAATAAAAGCAGCGTCAACGCTTTCGCCTATTAAAATTTTCAATTTTTTATTGACGATTGTGATTATGCAATCCTCGTCTATAACGTTTACTTCTTTTATTGAAAAAGAATGATCGTGCATATTCCAATCGGTCCGACCTATTAGTAATGATTGTGCAGTACACAAGTCGATTCCATTTTTAATAGACGAAAATAGTATTTACCTCTAGGAATAGACAAAAGAGGTTGTAATTGCAAAATAGGATCAGGAATCGGTTCTTCATATAACACGTTGTAAATTTTAAAATTATTCCCTACTATTTCCAAAGTATCTGTAACTTGAGGCAATATCCGACAAAACGTTTCGTGCTTTTTACAATAGGTATTATGCATTTCTATTCTGTTCTTCAACTTTGTTATCGGTGCTCCCTGACAAGAAAAAAAATAGGTGATACCGCTACAACAGCTTTCCTTATATTTTTTATTAGTAAGTGACAGCTTTTTTTAAAATTTAACCTACTATGTGACACTTATCTTTATAATAACTCTTACACTAACATTACCTTACACACTTCTTTGTGATTTGATTCTTTACTACAGCTCACTGAAAGCTTACACTCTTCTTAGTGATTTGATTCTTTGCTACAGCTCACTGAAAAGAGGAAAAAAATTGAGCTACTAACATACTCAGGTATCATGTTTGATTTCATTTACTATCAACCTTTTTAATCTAATAAAGAATAAAACTAACACTAACCACTAATAATTAAAGTTTCTTGTTGGTGATTCAATCCTATTTTTAACTGCATTACTGTTATGTCTAAAAAAAGTTTGTCTTGTTTTCTTATTTTATTCAGATGATATGTTTGTTGTGTAATTATTAATGAATGGTATTGCACAATCTTCAACCATAGAATGATTGTGCATGTTCCAAAAGGCCCCGAGTGCCAAGCAATATTAGTGACCACAGCGCCTTTCCAGAGTGATTATCTAGTACGCTTAATTGTAAATACGTTTCTCCTGAGTTTCGAAATTCCGATTACTCCTGAATATTATAATTAAATAGATATATTCAAATACTATAACCTAGAAAGGAAAGCCACCTTTCTTTAATCCCCCTTTTTATTTTTAGTTATTACTAACCCTTTTCTTCGCTTGGGTCACTAGGCGGCACCGCTCTTGCCTCCACGTGGCGGGGCTGGTAACCTGGGAGAAAAAGACAATCTCCCGGGGCCAAAAAGAGCATATCATGAGTAAATCAAACTCAGACTTATCTGGGCTGCCAGACGCAACCCAGATATCAAAAAAGAAAGACAGTTCCACAGCAGGAACGGCAAAGCGCCAAAAAACTGAGCCAGAGACATATCCCATTCCAACCTATCTAATCATCCATTCAACTGGTGAGAATGCAGTTGGCAAACTCTCTCCCTTTAGAATTCAAAAGGAATTGGAAAGTAAAGCAGGATCTCCGAAATCCGTAAAAAGACTCAGATCAGGAGATATTCTCATTGAGACATCTAATACCAAACATTCTGAGCGACTTCTGAAAACAAATTTCTTTGCAGGTCTCCCAGTAACTAACACCCCACAGATCACTAAACACCTCTAAAGGAGTGATCTCAAACTGGGACTTACTAGATGTAACTGAAGAAGAAATGCTAGAAGAACTGAAAGAACAAGGAGTTATTCATGTCAAGAGAATCTCCACGAGAAAAGATGGTAATCTGATCCCTACCCGCAATCTGATCTTGACCTTTAACACACCGAATCGTCCATCATCCATTAAGGCCGGATATCTGGTATGTAATGTCAGACCATACGTCCCAAACCCGCTATGGTGTTTCCGATGCCAGAAGTATGGACATTCCCAAACAGCTTGCCGGGGAACCCCCACTTGCGCAAAGTGTGGTTCAATCGAACACGATTGCGAAAACTGTAATGCTCCTCAATCAGTATGTCCAAATTGCAAAAACGATCATCCCGCTTATGCCAGAATATGCGAGCGCTGGAAAAGCGAGAAACTTATCCAGAAATATAAAACTGAGCATAATGTTTCTTACCAAGAAGCAAAAAGAATCATCTCACCACCAATTCATGCAGACAGACCTACGTATGCCCAAGCCACCAAAAAATTCCAATCAACCGGATCGCAAACTGAAATAACAGTACCTCCAAAACAGTCTTTCTCAAATTACGTAAAATCTTTGTACAGTGCAACTCAAACCCAAGCTGTAAATACACCAATTACCATACCACAAGAAAACGTCCAGAGTCCGGATCAAGGACCCAAAGAAAAACATATCCTAACTTCTAGTCACCAACAACAAATGGACACTGAAGAAAAATCAGCAGATGACCCTGTTCTTCAAATTTTTGTTGAAGAAGACATGGACACCGAAAGGCCTTCCTTCCCAAAAAAAGATAAAAGCAAAAGTGAAAAACAGAAAACTTCAACAACCCGAAAACGCTCAGAAAGCCTAATAAGAGATAAATAATGAACAGAATAATACAGTGGAATTGTCGTGGATTCCGTGCCAATATCGATGACTTATACGATCTTTCTTGTAAGTAAGGCCCCTCGACGTGGGCACCTGTACGTGGTGAGGGGACCTCCCAGTGACACTGCTGGACTTCCAGACTAGCATCACTGGGATCTAACGCCCATACTTTGGTTCCAGGGTTACATCGTTGGAATCCGGCGTGTGCAGCCGTGCGCCGCGACCCGTGGAAGCGGAAAGGGGGATCCTGGTGGTTGAGGGGCCCAGCTTTAATACACCACTTTGGCCCCTGCTTCGACAAGACGGGCGGTCCCGGACCGGCTCGACTGGGATCAATCGGCGGGTGGTTTTATACTGCTAGGGTCAACTGCGTTCCAATAAGTCTCCCTCCCTATGGTCCTGGGACGGGATAAAGACTTATTGGTAACGTGGGTATGGTGTTCTAAGCGAACTCGGCGTCCCACTCGTGTACGCAGTACCTGCTAGTTCACGAGTGGGCGCCCCCTCGCAGGGCTCCGTGGTGGGTGAGGTACTTAGGCATCAGACATTTTCTCTTTACTCCTATGAGTAATTTAAATCCCATTTCTTCTGGGGCCCCAACAAGGCCCCTACCTAATCGAGATCATGACGCAGATAACACCTCTGCAAAAAGAGCCAGAACTGAGGAAATACCACCACCATCAGTGACACCGCTTTTCCTCATTCTCCATTCTAGCCGAGAGCAGTCCATTGGAAAGATGTCACCCTTCTTCATCCAGAAAGGATTAGAAGGGTTGGCAGGCTCACCAAAATCTGTAAAAAGACTGCGTTCTGGCGACCTTTTGGTCGAAGCTTCAAATGTTAAACAGGCGGAAAAAATCCTGAACGCCATATCAATAGGGGGAATACCTATCATCGTAACCCCCCACAAAACTTTGAACTCTTCACGTGGTGTCATTTCAGAGTGGGACCTTCTTCATGTTTCTGAAGAAGAGATCTGCTCTGAATTGAAAGAACAAGGAGTGACGGCTGTCAAAAGAATATCCATGAGAAAAGATGGGAATCTCGTCCCTACTCGAGTTCTCATCCTAACGTTTAACACCCCACGGCCTCCAAGTTCCATCAAGGCAGGCTATCTAAACTGCCCAGTGAGGATTTATATCCCAAACCCACTGCGATGCTTTAGATGCCAAAAATACGGCCACTCACAAACATCTTGTCGTGGTAACCCTGCCTGTGCTCGATGTGGTGCGAAAGACCACGAGAGCAAGGAATGTTCAGCTTCTAAACCGATCTGTGTGAATTGTCAACAAGATCATCCTGCCTACTCCAGAGCATGCCAGCGGTGGAAGGATGAAAAAGAAATACAAAAACTGAAAACAGAGCTGAATATCTCCTACCCAGAGGCCAGAAAACGTATCCAACCAGTAAATAGCGGGAAACCTTCATACGCCCAGAAGGTTTCTGCTAAGTGCACTATCGGGACACAAACTGAGATGACTATACCACCAAAAGAGTCATTCACCCCGATTGCACGCTATTTATTGAGTTCTCAAAAGCCCACCACAAAAACACAGTCAGTTGCCACTCCTATATCCGTATCTCCTAGTGCTCCACCACTACCAAAACCAAGTGGTAAAGAGCCTGCAGTAAGAACAGAAACAATGGATGTAGAGAACAAGGAGGTACAGGATGAATCTGTCTTGGAACTCTTTGCGGAGGAAGAAATGGACACGGGACAGCGTCCATTCTTCCCCAAAAAAGATAAATCCAAGACTGACAAAAGTAAGCCCTCAGCACCTCGGAAGCCGCCTGATGGACCCACCAAGCCAAAGTAATGGCTAAATTCCTACAATGGAATTGTCGTGGATTCCAGCGAAATACTGATGACATCAAGGCCCTCCTGCAAAAGCACGAGCCAGTTTGCTTTTGCTTGCAGGAGACTTATCTAAAGGCAAATGATGATCCCACAATGCATAACATCACAATCTTTCGTAAGGATAGAATTGCGGATGGTCCTGCTCATGGAGGAGTGGCTATCCTTGTGGGTAATCAGACCCCAGTTCAGCCCTTGCTAATTACAACCAGCATTGAGGCTGTTGCAATTCGCCTGACAGTGGGATTTTTGTTAACTGTGTGCTCTATTTATTTGCCACCTGGGACTGACATCTCCCAGGAAGACCTTGATGATCTTGTATCGCAGTTGCCTCCCCCTTTCTTACTTCTCGGGGATTTTAATGGACATAACACCCTGTGGGGTAGTGCTAACATCAATGGAAGGGGACGGGTCATAGAGCGTATGCTCAATGACAATGACCTTTCCTTTCTAAATACTGGAACAAACACCTTCTTCCACATGCCTACCCGTACCTTTTCTGCCATTGATCTCTCTATCTGCTCCCCTTCTCTACTCCCTTCACTCACTTGGGAAGTGGAGGAGAATCCATACGGAAGTGATCACTTCCCTGTGATAACCTTGTTACACAGTGGGAGACCATGTCTTCCTTTTAGGTTACCACGGTGGAAGTTTTATCAGGCTGACTGGAATGCCTTCCAACATCAGGCAAATTTTGACCTCAGTACAGTCAGTCAGGAGCCTATCAATGACGCAGTAACGTACATCACAGAAATAATTGTCCAAGCAGCTGCGAATGCTGTTCCAAAAACATCTGCCCGGTTTCCACCCTTTCCCAAACCTTGGTGGAATTCACAATGCACAGCAGCAAAAAAGGCTCAAAACAATGCGTGGGGGATATTTCGCCGATATCCTACCACGAGCAACCTTATAGCCTTCAAACGTGCACGAGCCAAAGCACGCTACATTCGCCGTCAGAGTCAAAAGGAATCATGGATCCGTTTTACATCATCTATTAACCAGTCTACCAATTCTAAGGTAGTCTGGGATAAAATCCGGAAAATGAAGGGAAAATATACATCCCACCCTTCCTCAATCCTAGATTATAATGGATGCGCTATTCCAGATCCAACTGCAATAGCCAATGCTCTTGGGGAAACATTCTCTAACATCTCTGCAACATCTTCGTATTCCCCAGAGTTCCTGGTCCTTAAACATAAACTGGAAAAGCAAGCACTTAATTTTAAGACCAAGGGCCTCTATCCCTACAACGGGGCATTCACTATAGAGGAACTGAAAAGAGCCCTCACTCTTTCCAAAGCAAGTGCTGTTGGACCAGATGGCATCCATTATGAAATGATTAAACATCTTTCACCAAAATCTATGGATTGTCTGCTCCTTCTGTATAACAGAATCTTTACTAAAGGGCAGTTTCCAGACTCCTGGCGAAAGGCAATCGTTCTTGCCTTCCCTAAGCCAGGAAAGGATCCAAAAGTCACCACCAATTATCGTCCTATTGCTCTGACTAGCTGTCTGTGCAAAATCCTGGAGAGAATGGTCAATTCTCGTTTAATATGGTATTTAGAATCCAATGACCTTCTCTCCGACATCCAGTGCGGCTTCCGAAAGAACCGGTCCACTTTGGACCATCTTATTAGATTGGAAGCATCCATCCGGGATGCTTTCCTAAAACGCGAACACTTGGTGTCGGTGTTCTTTGACATGGAGAAAGCGTATGACACAACTTGGAGATTTGGCATATTAAAAGATCTGCATAGCCTAGGCCTTAGGGGCAACTCCCCATTTTTATTAAAAACTTTTTGGCCAATCGATCTTTCCAAGTTCGTGTGGGATCCTCACCCTCTCGTCCCTTCAGCCAAGAGGAGGGAGTACCACAAGGATCAGTATTAAGTGTCACGCTTTTTGCCATCAAAGTCAATTCCATCACAGAACAACTTCCTCCAACTGTAAACTGTGCCCTCTATGTTGATGACTTTAGCATATTTTGTCAGTCATGCAACATGAGGGTTATTGAAAGACAACTGCAGAAAGCCATTGATCGCCTTAATTCCTGGGCACTTGCTAATGGCTTCAGGTTCTCGCCGGAGAAGACCGTTTGCGTACACTTTTGTCGCAAGCGTAATCTTCATCCTGAACCTGAATTAAGGCTCGGACAAAATATTATTCCAGTAATGCCAGACACAAAATTCTTGGGACTTGTGTTTGATAAAAAGCTGACCTTTCTCGAACATATTCGTCAGCTTCGTACAAAATGCACGAAGGGACTCAATATTCTCCGCTCTCTCTCCTCAACGCGTTGGGGAGCAGATCGATGCATCCTATTACGGCTTTACCGTGCACTTGTACGACCCAAATTAGACTACGGGTCCCAGGTATACTCCTCAGCTAGAGATAGTGTCCTCCGATGGCTGGACCCTGTCCACCATCAGGCTATCCGTATCGCTACTGGAGCTTTTCGAACATCTCCTGTCCAGAGCTTATACGTCGAAGCAAACGAACCATCGTTATCCCTTCGACGTAATCAGTTGTCTTTAAACTATGCTTTAAAGTTGAAATCCCTGCCAGACCATCCTACGTGGGCATCCGTTTTTGAGCCACGTTGGGAAAACTTGTACAATACCCGTCAGACTGCCAACCGACCTTTTGGTATTCGTGTCCAAGAGCTAATCAGAGAGTTTAACATCATGGTAGACAAGGTGGCACAAACACCAAAAGAAACTCTTCCACCCTGGCATGCTCATCCCCCACCATGCGACTTTTCCCTTAAGAAATGGGTAAAGTCTGAGACCTCATCATCTGTCTACCAGAAGCTCTACTCTGCACACCAAGCTGAGCACTCAGACTTCCTGTCCGTTTACACAGACGGCTCGAAGTCTGAATCGTGCGTAGGATCTGCTGCTGTCTTTCCGGACACTATAATATCTCAGCAGATTCCTCCTGAATCCAGCATATACACTGCAGAGCTGTATGCTATGGAGCTAGCCTTGGATCACATTCGAACTTGTCAATTCCAAAGGTCAATAATATATTCTGACTCTTCGAGTGTATTACAGGCTTTATTATCTCTGAGACACAATTCTCATCCAGTTCTTTGTCGGGTTCCGCAGAAGATACATTCTCTCCATGAATACAAGTTTGATATCCGCTTCTGCTGGATTCCTAGCCACATTGGGATAAAGGGAAATGATTTGGCTGACGCTGCAGCCAAATCAGCAACACCCACTCATAATTGTTGCCTGTCAGTCCCCTATACAGACTACAGGCAAATAATACGCAACAAGATATATTCCCAATGGCAAGAACTGTGGCACAGACAGAGAACAAATAAATTATACCAAATAAAGCCTGTAATACAAATATGGCAGTCTAGTCTGCGCAGGAATCGGAGCGAGGAAGTTGTTCTTGCCCGACTCCGCATAGGACACAGTCATTTAACACATTCTTTTCTGCTGAGGGCGGATGACCCTCCTATGTGCGAGTCTTGCGACACCGTTTTAACTGTAAAGCATATTTTAATAGATTGCGTTCATTTTACCCATGTTCGCAATATATATTTTACCGCTTTTACTCATCCGACTGAGCCTTATACATTCAGTCAGATTTTATCAGACAACGACCACATGTCGGCAGTTTTTAAATTTTTAAAAGCTACTAATATATACCCACATATATAAATAACAATTTGACGAGGTAACCTTTTTAAAGGTTACCAGAATTTATCTTTATTGTTATTTTAATCGTTTCTTGGCGCAGTATAACCTTAGCTGTTTTTGCGCCAATAAACACAAAATCAAATCAAATCAAAAAAATTTCTTGTAAGTACTCACCAATATGTCTCTGCCTTCAAGAGACGTATTTAAAACCCCAAAATACACCAAAACTGTCTCGTTATAACATTATTAGAAAAGACAGAACCAATCAGAATATCGCACATGGTGGCGTAGCTATTGTAACAAACCCACATATTCCTACCAAACATGTCTCACTGAACTCTCCCCTCGAGGCAATAGCAGTCCGTATAGCTGCTGACATCCATATGACAATCTGCTCCTTATACATTCCACCAAGCTATACACTCCAGCAAAATGATCTCAACAATCTTATAGCTCAACTCCCAACAGCTTTCCTCATTCTGGGAGACTTAAATGGTCATCACACTCTTTGGGGTAACAACAACATTGACCAAAGAGGAAAACTAATTGAACAGTGTCTAGACAATAACAACCTCCTTCTTCTAAATGACGGTTCACCTACATACGTTCACCTTCCTTCAGGAACAAGCACTGCAATAGATTTGTCTATCTGTTCTGCAACCTTATATCCTATTCTAAAGTGGACGGTAAACAACGATCCGCTACATAGCGATCTTTTCCCCATAATAATTGAATTACTTAATAAGCCCACTCATCATCCTACTAAAATTCCGCATTGGCTTACTGATAAAGCAGATTGGCAGTCCTATAAAAAATTAACCAAGCTTGATCCCGAAATAATCCAAAATTTCACAACTGACGAAGCAGTTGACTATGTCACCAAAATGATATTACATGCAGCAGAACAAACCGTACCGAAATCCTCATCAAAATTACCGATTCATCCAAAAACCTGGTGGAGTGATGAATGCCTTGTGGCTAAAAAAGTGCAAAGCAAAGCTTGGAATTCTTTTCGCCGGAGTCCAACTACAACCAATCTCATTCAATATAAGCGTGCTAGAGCAAGAGCGAGATATGTTAGACGCTGCAATAAAAAGGCTGCTTGGATCCGCTTCACTTCGACTATTAATCAAGCAATGTCTACACATAAAATTTGGAAAGCAATCAGAAAAATGAGTGGCAAATATAAACCGATACCCCTACCCATCATGGAATGGAGAGGGCAGAATGTAAATGATCCTGCTGGAATTGCCAATATACTAGGTGAAACCTTTGCAAAAACATCAGCAATAGAAAGTTATACGCCGACCTTCAGAAGATTAAAAACAAGTTTAGAAAAACAAAAGTTAAACTTCTCTTCAAAAGGTGATGAAGAATACAATTTACCTTTTACCATACACGAATTACATAGAGCTTTGTCAACATCTAGACGCAGTGCTGTAGGACCAGATAACATCCACTATTCCATGATTCAGGAACTAAGTACCGAATCATTACAGTTACTTCTTCATCTATTCAACAGACTCTTCCTGGAAGATAAATTTCCTAATCAATGGCATCACGCTACGGTCCTTGCCTTCCCTAAACCAGGTAAAGACCCTACAAATCCCACTCATTATAGACCAATCGCCTTGACCAGTTGCATTTGCAAAATTCTCGAAAAGATGGTAAACCGCCGACTGATCTGGTACCTTGAAAATCTCAATCTGCTACATTCTGCACAATACGGTGTCCGACAAAACAGATCTACACTAGATATACTAGTCAGACTAGAGAATTCCATCCGTAATGCATTCCTCAGATCGGAACACCATGTGTTAGTCTGCTTTGATATCAGTAAGGCCTATGATTCCACGTGGAAGTATGGAATACTCCGTGAATTACATCGTCATGGACTTCGGGGTCACCTCCCGATTTTCATACAGAATTTCCTATGCAAGCGTACATTCCAGGTACGATTCAAAACCTCACTGTCCCAAGTATTTTCCCAAGAAGAAGGAGTTCCTCAAGGCTCCGTACTCAGTGCTTCACATTTTATAATTGCAATAAACTCCATTGCCGGATAAATTCCAGACACTGTTGATAAAGCACTGTTTGTAGACGATCTTAGTATTTGGTGTCATGCTAAAAATATGAATACTATTGAGAGACAGTTGCAAGTGGCAATAAATAAGATCTGTTCATGGGCTCAGACTAATGGATTTCAACTTTGTCCAGAAAAAACATTTTGCATCCATTTTTGCCGCCAACGCAAACTCCATCCCAATCCGAAGCTACAACTGAATCGCCAACAAATAACAGTTCATCCCAGCATACGGTTCTTAGGAATCACTTTAGACCATAAACTCACTTTCGTTGAGCACATCAAAAGACTAAGAACATCATGTCAACAAAAACTAAATATCATCCGGGTTCTCTCTGCAACCAATTGGGGAGCTGATCGCCTTACTTTATTACGGTTATATAGAGCATTAATAAGATCGAAACTTGACTACGGAGCACCAGTGTATAGTTCAGCAAGACCTAGTGCCCTTCGCTGGCTTGACCCTATCCATCATAGTGGAATACGCGTTGCTTTAGGGGCATATCGCACATCTCCAACACATAGCTTATATGCTGAATCACACGAACCCCCTCTCTCAATCAGGCGACAACAACTGATACTACGTTACGCCTATAAAATTAGATCTATGCCGGAACACCCGAACTGGCCCATACTTTTCACATCACAGCACAGTAGGTTATATCAAAACCGCCCTAATGCTAATCGTTCTTTGGGTATGAGAATAAAACACCTCTTAGAAGAACTAAATCTAACCTTAGACAATGTGGCACATAGACTCCCATCCTCTCTTGCTCCTTGGAATATCATTCCACCCTCATGTGACTTACATCTGCATGAATGGAATAAATCTACTTTGCATAGAGAAAACTTCTCGCAACTATACCATGCAGTATTGGACCAGTTTCCCAGCTTTTCCATAGTACATACGGATGGATCAAAGAATGATGTCCACGTCGGAATCGCCGCAGTTTTTCCAAACATCACATTAGCTTATCAGTTATCACCTGAGTTCGGTATATTTTCCGCCGAACTAATAGCAATTCAGGTTGCACTGAATCATATCGAGTCCTCTGATATTAACAACAGTTTAATTTTCACAGATTCTTTAAGTGCACTTCAAGCACTAACAAACACCATGAACATCACCCACCCAGTCGTGAAAAGAATAGTCAGCTCTTTACATAGCTTATCAGAACTTGGAAAAAACATACATTTCTGCTGGGTCCCAGGACATATGGGAATTCCTGGAAATGAACTAGCGGACAATGCTGCCAAATCAGCTCACCTACCACCCGAGAAAAAGTGGAAAGTGCCTCATCAAGACTATCGACCAATAATCCAGAAAAAATGCATGTGCCAATGGCAGTTATCATGGGAAAATCAACCTAATAATAAACTTCGAAGTATCAAGCCAAACCTTGAGCGATGGCCTTCCAGCTTTAGTTCAATCCGACATCAAGAGGTAATTTTGGCTCGACTGCGAATAGGCCACACAAATATCACTCATGGTTATCTTTTAAGAGGAGAAATACCCCCTCAATGTCATCACTGTAATACACTGCTCTCAGTGAAACACATTCTGGTCGAATGCACAAAATATACAAGAGAACGCCAGATTCTTTGCACTTCAGCCACAACAAAAGATCCTACACTTACCTCAATTTTAAACAATGAAACAAATGTCTCAAGCATATATAACTTTCTGAAGATGATTAAAGTATATCACCTCCTTTAGCTAGGGAAAAAAAAAATTATTTTCTGGTTTCTTTTCCCATTTTCTGTAATTGAGAAGAAATAGCATGCATAACTATCATATCTATGGCGCACTATGGTCATAGTTGCCGATGCGCCCAATAAATCCCGAAACAAACAAACAAAACATGTTCCAAACGTCCCGATTTATTAGCAAGTAATGATAAGTTTTTAGAAATACACATTGCACAAGTTTGGGCCGTAGTGATATCTTTGATATCTTCTGGAAGTTTTGCTGCGTAAGTTTGGTTCGTCGTGATATCCTTGATATCTTCAAAATTTAGGTCTTCAGAAGGAATCATAAGAGACAAAGAAAGAAACTTGACGAAATTGGAAAAAATCTGCCCATCATCTGTTTCATTTATAGGCTTTGTTTCAAGTTGTTCATTTTTGTTGGTTTGGTGAACATCAGTACATGATGGCGACTTTTTTGAGCTATTTGAGGCATTGGACAGTTTTGCATCAAGGTGAACATCATAAGATAAACTGGAAATCTGCATATCATCAGTTTCATTTAGAGGCTTTGTTTCAAAAGTTCATTTTCTTTGGTTTGGTGAAAATCAGTACATGATGGCGACACTTGTGAACTATTTGAGGCATTCGACAGTTTGGCGTCGAGGTGAACATCATAAGATAAAGCGGAAATCTGCGTATCACCAGTTTCATTTAGTGGCTCTGTTTCAAGATGTTCACTTTCGTTGGTTTGGTGAATAATTTATTTATTATTGTTCTAAATCAATTCTTCTAACAGGACAGTAACACACTACACCCCTAGTGGCATATTCCGAAAATTGTTAATCTCTATCATAATTTTCATTTTGAGGGCCTGCTAATAAATATCCCACGCTCTCATTATTATTATCTGCGTATCGAACACTATATTGAGCCCCTCGACGTGGGCACCTGTACGTGGTGAGGGGACCTCCCAGTGACGCTGCTGGACTTCCAGACTAGCATCACTGGGATCTAACGCCCATACCTTGGTTCCAGGGTTACATCGTTGGAATCCGGCGTGTGCAGCCGTGCGCCGCGACCCGTGGAAGCGGAAAGGGGGATCCTGGTGGTTGAGGGGCCCAGCCTTAATACACCACTTTGGCCCCTGCTTCGACGAGACGGGTGGTCCCGGACCGGCTCGACTGGGATCAATCGGCGGGTGGTATTATACTGCTAGGGTCAACTGCGTTCCAATAAGTCTCCCTCCCTATGGTCCTGGGACGGGATAAAGACTTATTGGTAACGTGGGTATGGTGTTCTAAGCGAACTCGGCGTCCCATTCGTGTACGCAGTGCCTGCTAGTTCACGAGTGGGCGCCCCCTCGTAGGGCTCCGTGGTGGGTGAGGTACTTAGGCATCAGACATTTTTTCTTTACTCTCATGAGTAATTCAAATCCCCTTTCTTCTGGGGCCCCAACAAGGCCCCTACCTAATCGAGATGATGACGCAGATAACACCTCTGCAAAACGAGCCAGAACTGAGGATAAATCACCACCATTAGTGACACCGCTTTTCCTCATTCTCCATTCCACCGGAGAGCAGTCCATTGGAAAGATGTCACCCTTCTTCATCCAGAAAGGATTAGAAGGGTTGGCAGGTTCACCAAAATCTGTAAAAACACTGCGTTCTGGCGACCTTTTGGTCGAAGCTTCTACCACCAAGCAAGCGGAAAAAATCATAAAGGCTACATCCATAGGGGGAATACCTATCATCGTAACCCCTCACAAAACTCTAAATTCTTCACGTGGTGTCATATCAGAGTGGGACCTTCTTCATGTTTCTGAAGAAGAGATCTGCTCTGAATTAAAAGACCAAGGAGTGACAGCTGTCAAAAGAATATCGATGAGAAAGGATGGGAATCTCGTCCCTACCCGAGTTCTCATCCTAACGTTTAATACCCCACGGCCTCCAAGTTCCATCAAGGCAGGCTATCTAAACTGCCCAGTGAGGATTTATATCCCAAACCCACTGCGGTGCTTTAGATGCCAAAAATACTGCCACTCACAAACATCTTGTCGTCGTAATCCTGCCTGTGCTCGATGTGGTGTTAAAGACCACGAGAGCAAGGAATGCTCAGCTCCAAAACCTATCTGTGTCAATTGCCAAGAAGAGCATCCCGCCTACTCTAGAGCATGTCAGCGGTGGAAGGATGAAAAAGAGATCCAAAAGTTAAAAACAGAGCTGAATATCTCCTACCCAGAGGCCAGAAAACGTATCCAACCAATAAATAGTGGGAAACCTTCGTATGCCCAGAAGGTTTCTGTTAAGTGCACTATCGGTACCCAAACTGAGATGACTATACCACCAAAAGAGTCATTCACCCCGATTGCACGCTATTTATTGAGCTCACAAAAGCCCACCAAAAAAACACAGTCAGTTGCCACTCCTATATCCGTACCTCCTAGTGCTCCACCACTACCAAAACCAAGTGGTAAAGAGCCTCAAGTCACAACAGAAAGAATGGATGTAGAGAACAAGGAGGTACAGGATGAATCAGTCTTGGAACTCTTTGCGGAGGAAGAAATGGACACGGGACAGCGTCCATTCTTCCCCAAAAAAGATAAAGCCAAGACTGATAAAAGTAAGCCCTCAGCACCTCGGAAGCCGCCTGATGGACCCACCAAGTCAAAATAATGGCTAAATTCCTACAATGGAATTGTCGTGGATTCCGGCGAAATACTGATGACATCAAGGCCCTCCTGCAAAAGCACGAGCCAGTTGGCTTTTGCTTGCAGGAGACTTATCTAAAGGCAAATGATGATCCCACCTTGCATAACATCACAATCTTTCGTAAGGATAGAATTGCGGATGGTCCTGCTCATGGAGGAGTTGCTATCCTTGTGGGTAATCAGACCCCAGTTCAGCCCTTGGTAATTACAACCAGCATAGAGGCTGTTGCAATTCGCCTTACAGTGGGATTTTTATTAACGGTCTGCTCTATCTATTTGCCACCTGGGACTGACATCTCCCAGGAAGACCTTGATGATCTTTTAACGCAGTTGCCTCCCGCTTTCTTACTTCTCGGGGATTTTAATGGACATAACACCCTGTGGGTTAGTGCTAATATTAATGGAAGGGGACGAGTCATAGAGCGTATGCTCAATGACAATGACCTTTCCCTTCTAAATATTGGAACAAACACCTTCTTCCACATGTCTACCCGTACCTTCTCTGCCATTGATCTTTCTATCTGCTCCCCTTCTCTACTCCATTCACTCACTTGGGAAGTGGAGGAGAATCCATATGGAAGTGATCACTTCCCTGTGATAACCTTGTTACACAGTGGGAGACCTTGTCTTCCCTTCAGGTTACCACGGTGGAAGATTGATCAGTCTGACTGGTCTGCCTTCCAACATCAGGCAAATTTTGATCTGAGCACCGTCAGTCAGGAGCCGATCAATGATGCAGTAAAGTACCTCACAGAAATCATCGTCCAAGCAGCTGCGAACGCTGTTCCAAAAACATCTGCCCGGTTTCCACCATTTCCCAAACCTTGGTGGAATTCACAGTGCACAGCAGCAAAAAAGGCTCAAAACAAAGCGTGGGGGATATTCCGCCGATATCCTACCACGAACAACCTTATAGTGTTTTAACGTGCACGAGCCAAAGCACGCTACATCCGCCGTCAGAGTCAAAGGAAATCGTGGATCCGTTTTACATCATCTATTACCCAGTCTACCAACTCTAAGGTAGTCTGGGATAAAATCCGGAAAATGAAGGGAAAACATACATCCCACCCTACTTCAATCCTAGATTATAATGGATGCGCTATTGCAGATCCAACTGCAATAGCCAACTCTCTTGGGGAAACATTCTCTAAAATCTGTGCAACATCTTCTTATTCCCCAGAGTTCCTGGTCCTGAAACAAAAAATAGAAAAACAGGCACTTAATTTTAAGTGTAAGAATGACTGTCCCTACAACAGGGAATTCACTATACATGAACTGAAAAGAGCCCTCACTCTTTCCAAAGCAAGTGCTGTTGGACCAGATGGCATCCATTATGATATGATTAAACATCTTTCACCAAAATCAATGGATTATCTGCTCTTTCTGTATAACAGAATCTTTACCGAAGGGCAGTTTCCGGATTCCTGGCGCAAGGCAACCGTTCTTGCCTTTGCTAAGCCAGGAAAGGATCCAAAAGTCACTAGAAATTATCGCCCCATTGCTCTGACTAGCTGTTTGTGCAAAATCCTGGAGAGAATGGTGAATTCTCGTTTAATCTGGTATTTAGAAACCAATGACCTTCTCTCCAACATCCAGTGCGGCTTCCGAAGGAACCGGTCCACTTTGGACCATCTTATTAGACTGGAAACATCCATCCGGGATGCTTTCCTAAAACGTGAACACTTGGTGTCGGTGTTCTTTGACATGGAGAAAGCGTATGACACAACTTGGAGATTTGGCATCTTAAAAGATCTGCACAGCCTAGGCCTTAGAGGACATCTCCCCGTGTTTATTCAAAACTTTTTAGCCAATCGATCTTTCCAAGTTCGTGTGGGATCCTCACTCTCTCGCTCCTTTAGCCAAGAGGAGGGAGTACCACAAGGATCAGTATTAAGTGTCACGCTTTTCGCCATCAAAATAAATTCCATCACAGAACAACTTCCTCCAACTGTAAACAGTGCCCTCTATGTTGATGACTTTAGCATTTTTTGTCAGTCATGCAACATGAGGGTTATTGAAAGACAACTGCAGAAAGCCATTGACCGCCTCAACTCCTGGGCACTCGCAAATGGCTTCAGGTTCTCGCCGGAGAAGACCGTTTGCGTACATTTTTGTCGTAAGCGTAATCTTCATCCTGAACCTGAATTAATGCTCGGACAAAATGCTATTCCAGTAGCAGCGGACACAAAATTCTTGGGACTCGTATTTCATAAAAAGTTGACCTTTCTGCATCACATCCGTCAACTTCGCACAAAGTGCACACGCGGGCTTAATATTCTCCGCTCGCTCTCCTCTACATCTTGGGAAGCGGACCGATGCACGCTTCTTCGGCTTTACCGTGCACTTGTGCGATCCAAACTTGATTATGGGTCCCAGGTATATTCTTCAGCCAGAGACAGTGCCCTTCGATGGCTGGATCCTGTCCATCACCAGGCTCTTCGTATCGCTACTGGAGCATATAGAACATCTCCTGTCCAGAGTTTATACGTCGAAGCAAACGAACCACCGTTATCGCTTCGACGTAAGCAGTTGTGTCTAAACTACGCTTTTAAACTGAAATCCCTGCCAGACCATCCTACGTGGCTATCCGTTTTTGAGCCACGATGGGAAAATTTGTACAATACCCGTAAGACTGCTAATCGTCCTTTTGGTATTCGTCTCCAAGAGCTACTCATAGAACTTGATATCAAGGTAGACAAGGTTGCCCAAACACCGAAGCAACCCCTTCCACCCTGGCATGCTCGTATTCCAATATGTGACTTGTCCCTTAAAAATTGGGGAAAGTCGGACACTCCATCATCGGTCTACCTGCAGCTTTATTCAGCACACCGAGCTGAACATTCTGACTTCGCGCCAGTTTACACAGATGGTTCGAAGTCAGAATCATATGTGGGGTCTGCTGCTGTCTTTCGAGACACCACTACATCGGAGCAGATTCCCTCTGAATGCAGTATATTTACTGCAGAGCTGCACGCTATTGAGTTAGCTTTGGACCACATCAGTAAATGCCAAAACCAACGGTTCATTTTATATTCTGATTCTCTTAGTGTGTTACAGGCTTTAATAACCGTGAGATTTAATTCTCATCCAGTTCTGTCTAGCATTCAGCAGAAGATTCACTTCCTCCGTGAACGTGAATATGGTATCCGCTTCTGCTGGATTCCTAGCCACATTGGGATTAAGGGAAATGATTTGGCTGACACCGCAGCCAAATCAGCAATTCCCAGAAATAATCGCTGCCTGTCAGTCCCCTGTACAGACTACAGGCAAAAAATACTCGAGAAAATACACTCCCAATGGCAGGACTCGTGGAATAGACAGACTGGAAATAAACTATATCGTATAAAGCCTGTAATTGAACCGTGGCAGTCTAGTCTGCGCAGGAATCGTAAGGAGGAAGTTGTTCTTGTCCGGACCCGCATAGGACACAGTCATTTAACTCATTCATTTTTGCTGAGGGCTGATGACCCTCCTATGTTGAGTCTTGTGGCACAGTTTTATCAATTAGACACCTTTTAATCGAATGTCCAGTTTTTAGCAGTATCCGTCTTACCGCTTTTAATCATCTGACTGAGCCATATACACTCAGTCAGATTTTATCCGACAATGACAATGTGTCTGCTATTTTTAGATTTTTAAAGTCAATAAATATTTTTACTCGTTTATAAAATTTACATTTTTTTCTTATACTTCTTGACATAGTGACCTAACTAATTAGGTCACTGAAAGTTTAATAAATGACAAGACCATGTCATTTATTTTATAAATGACATGGTCTTGGCGCATTATAGCCTTAGTATCTAATGCGCCAATAAAACCAAAACCAAAACCAAACCAAACTATATTGATTGTAAAATCCTTGGTCACTGTGAAGATATTTAACTAATGGGTTAAAGCTCCAGAATTCGCAATTTTTTAAAACGTAACGTACTGTGATGGTGTTGCGCTTGTTTGTGAGTTTATACATATAAATATTTTTCTTTACGAAAATTTTTTCTGAATTAAAATTTTCTTTCAATTTTTTAATATTTCCAATAAAAGCACCGTCGACGCTTTCGCCTATTGAAATTTTTAATTTTTTATTGACTATTGTGATTATGGCATCCTCGTCTATAAGATTTACTTCTTTTATTGAGCCCCTCGACGTGGGCACCTGTACGTGGTGAGGGGACCTCCCAGTGATGCTGCTGGTTTTCCAGACTAGCATCACTGGGATCCAACGCCCATACCTTGGTTCCAGGGTTACAACATTGGAATCCGGCGTGTGCAGCCGTGCGCCGCGACCCGTGGAAGCGAAAAGGGGGATCCTGGTGGTTGAGGGGCCCAACCTTAATACACCACTTTGGCCCCTGCTTCGACGAGACGGGTGGTCCCGGACCGGCTCGACTGGGATCAATCGGCGGGTGGTTTTATACTGCTAGGGTCAACTGCGTTCCAATAAGTCTCCCTCCCTATGGTCCTGGGACGGGATAAAGATTTATTGGTAACGTGGGTATGGTGTTCTAAGCGAACTCGGCGTCCCATTCGTGTACGCAGTACCTGCTAGTTCACGAGTGGGCGCCCCCTCGTAGGGCTCCGTGGTGGGTGAGGTACTTAGGCATCAGACACTTTCTCTTTACTCCTATGAGTAATTTAAATTCTATTTCTTCTGGGGCCCCAACAAGGCCCCTACCTAATCGAGACGAAACCACAGAAAATACCTCTGCAAAAAGAGCCAGAACTGAGGATACACCACCATCTGTGACAGCGCTTTTCCTCATTCTCCATTCCACCGGAGAGCAGACACTCGGGAAACTGTCACCCTTTTTCATCCAGAAAGGATTAGAAGGGTTGACAGGATCTCCAAAATCTGTAAAAAGGCTACGTTCTGGAGACATTTTAGTCGAGGCTGCAAGCCAAAAACATGCACAGAAACTACTGAAAGCCACATCGTTAGGGGGACTACACATCGTCGTTACCCCCCATAAAACCTTGAATTTCTCACGCGGTGTCATATCAGAGTGGGATCTTCTTCATGTTTCTGAAGAAGAGATCTGCTCTGAACTTAAAGACCAAGGAGTGACGGCTGTGAAAAGAATATCGATGCGGAAGGATGGGAATCTCGTCCCTACCCGAGTTCTCATCGTGACGTTCAACACCCCACGGCCTCCAAGTTCTATAAAAGCAGGCTATTTAAACTGCCCAGTGAGGATTTATATCCCGAACCCACTGAGGTGTTTTAAATGTCAAAATTATGGCCACTCTCAAACAGCTTGTCGTGGTAACCCTGCCTGTGCTCGATGTGGTGCCAAAGACCACGAGAGCAAGGAATGTTTAGCTTCTAAGCCAAGTTGTACAAACTGCCAAGGGGAACACCCTGCATACTCTCGAGCATGCCAGCGGTGGAAAGAGAAGAAGGAAATTCAGAAACTAAAAACAGAGCTAAACATCTCCTATCCGGAGGCCAGAAGACGCATCCAACCTATAAATAGCGCCAAGCCCTCATATGCCCAGAAAGCTTCTGGGAAGAGTACCATTGGTACTCAGACTGATATGAGTATTCCACCAAGGGAGTCTTTTACCCCCATTGCACGCTATTTATTAAGTTCCGAAAAGCCCACCCAAAAATCACAGTCAGCCGCCACTGCTATATCCGTACCTCCTAGTGCTCCACCACTTCCAAAACAGAGTACTAAAGAAACTAAGAAGAAAGGGGAACAGGCATCTACAATTCAAGAGAGAATGGATGTCGAAAATAAGGAGGTACAGGACAACTCTGTCCTGGAACTCTTTGCGAAAGACGAAGAAGAAATGGATACAGGCCAACGTCCAGTCTTTCCAAAAGATAAAGCCAGGACTGAGAAAATGAAGCCCTCAGCCCTTCGGAAACCACCAGATGGACACCAACAAATCCAAATAATGGGAAAGTTTAAATTTCTACAATGGAATTGTCGTGGATTCCGTCGAAATAGTGACGACATCAAGGCGCTCCTGAGTAAGCATGAGCCTACTTGCTTTTGCTTACAGGAGATGTATTTAAAGGCAAATGAGGACCCATACTTGCGTAACGTTTTCGTTATACGAAAAGACAGAGATGCGGATGGACCTGCCCACGGAGGCGTCGCCATCCTTGTGGGTAACCACATCCCATTTCAAGCTACACCACTTACCACCAACTTAGAGGCTGTAGCAGTTCAAGTTACTGTCGGGTTTCTTTTAACTGTTTGCTCCATCTATTTGCCACCTGGGAACGACATCCCCCAGGCAGACCTTGATGATCTCATTCGACAATTGCCGCCACCTTTTCTGTTACTAGGGGATTTTAATGGACACAATACTCTGTGGGGTAGTGCCGACATTAATGGAAGGGGTCGGACTATTCAAAGTGTATTCAAAGTGTATTTGTAAGTTAATGACGGCATCCAGGGTGTCCCCTATATCCGTCGTGTAGAAGGCAAGCGCCAAACGCCGGCAGAAAAAAAAAAAAAAAAAAGAAAGGGTAAAAAGATTCAATAACTAAGAAGGGAAAGCTAATTGTATTAGTGTTGAGTAAATATGTTGTAAGTGTTGTATGTGATGCCGGCACCTGGCATTTAGCAGCAGGGGGCCAAGAAAAGAGTTATCTTAACCCCCTGCTCCCGTCCCTAACCACGAGGAGGTAGCCAGGAACTACTGAGGCGAAGAAAAAGTAAGGGGAATAAGAATGAAATTCCCAATGACTACTAGAGGAAAAAGGACAATTTAGGTAAAAGAATATAAAGATAGAAGTAAATTAGGATTACCAAACAAACAGGAAAAACTGCACCCGAGAACTTCCGGGAAACAGTGTACTTAACTAGATAACTAAACAGTCAGGAGATATACAATTAATATCTAGGAGTGGCCAAACAATTCAAAAACCACTACTTAAATCAGGAGAGCTAAAAAGTACCTAAACTTCAGGCACCGTCAGACTACAATTAACGTAAACAGTCACCAAGATACAATGTACATCATTAAGGTAAGTCCAAACCGTGCAGTATGTGGGAAAACAGAAGCTTAGCATCCCACACACCACAAGGAAGGACACAACAAAAAGTCACATGGTAACAAAATTAATGAACCCAAAACGTCTCCCTACAGGCTAATACTAAAGCACTAAAAAATAATATAATATAATTAACAGACACTAAGCAATAAGGTGGAGCATTAATACCACCCGCACCAAAGAAATCCAGAACACCTAACACAGTAGAATACAAACTAAAGCAACTAAAGATATACAATAAGGTACAAAAACATCAAGGCCAAAAGCCATGCAGTATGTGGAAGGCAGCAACTTAGCAGTCCACACACCGCAAGAAAAAATAACAATAATACACAATTAAGCTATCTTACTTAAACAATACAAGAAAAGAGAAATCTATACATAAGCGGTTCTGGATTTCACAGCGAGGTAAGCAGCCTTATAAACGGGACAACTAGGGTCCTTGAAGGAGTGGTCGCAGTTCCAATTCCGGATCTTGCAGTTGGCACAAGAGGGTGAAGAGTCGAGATGGGAACATGAAGAAATCAGGTGACCAGTAACGCCACAGTGGCCACAACGAGGCTGCTTTTGTCTACAGAATTTAGTCGAGTGACCATACTGAAGACATGTCCTGCAGCGAGTGGTAATGATGAAGTCTTTGAAAGTATGCATGGACCATCCGAAAAAGATACGATTGTGCATGCTGATGATTAAAGAACGTAAACGAGGGGAAACTTCAAAAATCCAATGAAGGTTTTGCCGATTCTTTGCCTTAATCGAGAAACGGAGTTTAAATTCTTGTAGAAAGTCCTCAAAAGAGAATGAAGCACTATTAAAGTTTCGCAGAAAAATATCTTCCAATAACACTGCCTTGTCAGTATTCCGTGGGACGTCATAAAGGATTAGAGTTGGATTAGTCCGGTGCAGAGTGACAGTTTTAAGCTGTAAATCCTTAAGTTTTGAGCATTGTCGAACCGCATCCAGGTCTCGGGCAGACGCAGTTTCAATAGCAATGCCAGTATCACGAGTGGGTCGTATTGACTTAAATTTGACATGTTTGAGGTCTTCATGCAGATTCTCCTTCACAGAAGCACAAATATCTACTCCAGAGGTAAGGGGACAGTTAGCATCAGGTTTGATTAAGAGGATGAAGTTTTCAGAGCCAGAAGATGGTGCAACAGGAACAGAATGTGGAGGAGACTGAGAAGGCGGAAGAACAGGGGCTGGTATAGTATCAGGAAGTTGAGTAACCTTGGTAAGAATGTCTGTCAGTTGCTCCGAAAAACTGTCAAGTCTAGTTTTGAGGACGTTGATCTGAGCTTCCTTGGCATCAAGAGAACCAACAACATTTTCAACCGAAGTAAGAATGTCATCCTGAGCGGAAAGTTTAGCCGAGAGATCACTAAGTTGGAAATCCTTCAACTTCAAAAGTTCAGATAGGCAAAGGTTCTCCTTGGTAAGTTCATCCACGGAGACAAGAGAGGCCTCCAAGGAGGAAATAGAGGATTCCAGACTAGAAATACATTCGTCTTTCTGTAAGATTACCGATTCCTTTTCTTTAAGATCAGAAGTAACCTGATCAAGTTTGACATAGACCTCTTCCAGAAGCTGAAGAGAGGTTTCAAGATCCTTAATTTTCTCATTTTTGGCAGCGAATTCCTTGGCGTGAAACTCCAAATCAGAAGCTAGCTGGGAAGTTTGCTCCGTCGCAGAGTCCAGTAGTGTACCCTGGGCAATAGAACGAGCCTCAGCTGTCTTGAGGCCATTAGAGAGAAGATCTATATGTTTAAGAGCATGGTCATAGCGACAGGCCATATCCATGTACAAGTCCTCCAGTTTACGAACCAAATCCGCATACATGAGCGCATCCAAAGGGGGAGGTCTGCGTTTGTTCCTTATAACATAAATGTCAGCTGTGTAGGAACGAAATTCTTCACGTCCAGCTCGGGAGCAGGGGAAAGCAATAAGATCTCCATAACAATCATGACAAGACAATTTCTGCAACGGAGGCGAAAAACCAGAAACACAAGGAGAAGAGGGAGAAGAACCCTCAGTAAGAGCCTGAAACACTGCAGAGGGGGCTAAATTGACAAGCCCAGAGGAAGAAGAAGAGGAACTATGTGCCATTATGTGGATAATTTGTTAAAAATATCAAGAAAATAGAGACAAAAATTAAGAAATTTCAATAAATCACCACCAGGGGGCGCCACGTATGCCACAAGAAAGAGGACAATGAGATTTATTTAAATTCCAAATTTGAGTCCAAACGGAGTAATAGGTCAAAAGTTATTGCGAGTGAAAGAAATTTGGAAAAAATGACAAATTTTGCTGGATGAAAAGAGGGGTTTTCAAACCAGCCTCAGAACACAGTAAGTAATGGACCAAATGACCTGAAATTGATATAGAAGATAAAAATGTCTGTCTTTTTTAGTATAAAGGCCCCAAACAAAAGTTTCGGTGCACCAGTAAAAAGTTATAAGCGATCTCCGTTATTTACCGCTAGAGGGCGCCAAAATGCAAGAATTTAGAAAGAGGGTTCCAAAAGAATAAAAACAAAACAAAGATCAAAGCAAAGCACCCCATAGAACCAGAGATATCAGCAAAAGAAAATAATAGCCCAAATAGCCCAAAAACAATTCTGAACACCCCTATGGACAGCAGAAGTCTATAAATAGTAGCTATAGAGATATGGCAACGTTAATACTTGAGAAAAGAACAGAATAATCAATTTCAAAAATAACAGGTTCCTAATATTTTGCCCTAAAGATACATATAGTTAATAAAAATGGCTGATAGGAACGGAAAGCAAAAAATTTAACATACAGGCCTATAGCGGTAAATACAAAATGGCAGCCTCCACCATGTAAACACAGTATAGAAGCAGTATGGGAAAATAATTAGTCACCAACCCTTGCAAAAACTAGTGTTGCCCCAAACAAACTACGCAGTACGTTAAAACATTTCCCTCCAAAATAAAAATACAAGAATTTCATTGGCTCCCAAATTGAGGAAGACAAGATGGCAGCCAGAAACGACAAAACTTAATAAATTTCTAAGAGTCTGTAAGGCAGAGCCAATTAATTTATATCTTTTTTCTGACTGGGTATGAGCATTGAAAAATATAGAAGAAGGATCCCCATGCTCCAAGCAGTCACCCTGTGTATCCAAAAGAAGTAAACAAGTCTTGGACACTCTACAATAAGAGGTCAAAGACACCACAAGAAAAAGAAATCAAACAGTGAAGGAGTCAATGGTAAGTGGCAGCCATGTTTCCATGTTATTAACAACTTATAAACGCTAGCAATCACGGAGATTTCAATTAATTAGCACAGCGCTAATCCTTCACTATTTGACAAACAAAATACACCATCAGACTCACCAAACAATATTCTTTAAGGGACACACCAACATACTTGGGGGGAAGGCCTGAAACACAGTTTTAAAATTCGATAATCCAAGAGACTATGAAAGCACATGTTCACTGGTCAAAGTCATCCACTAGTAGTCGGGGTCGGACTATAGAGCACATGCTTGAAATCAATGACCTGGCCCTGCTAAATGTTGGACTTAACACCTTTTGCCACATGCCTACCCGTACATTTACCGCGATCGATCTCTCTATATGCTCACCCTCTCTCCTTCCCATGTGTACATGGGAGGTTGAAGACAATATTTATGGCATTGACCACTTCCCCGTGATATCCACCCTTTGTAAAGGGAGACCATGCCACCCGTCCAGGATGCCACGGTGGAAGATCGGTCACGCTGACTGGAATGCCTTCAAAAATCTAGCATCATTTGATATCAACACAGTCAGCAAGGAACCGATTAATGATGCGGTACAGTACATAACAGACGCTGTTGTCCAAGCAGCAGCAATTGCCATACCAAAGGCTTCGTCTCGGTTTCCACCATTTCCAAAACCATGGTGGAATTCCAATTGCACTGCAGCAAGAAAGTCTCAAAACAAGGCGTGGGGTATTTTTCGCCGGTACCCCACCGCAGATAACTTAATAACATTCAAACGTGCACGTGCGAAAGCACGTTACGTAAGACGTCAGAGTCAGAAGGAATCTTGGATCAAATTCACATCTTCTATCAACCAGGCTTCATCATCTAAGCTTGTATGGGATAAAGTCCGAAAAATGAAGGGGAAATATATATCACACCCTTCTCCGATTCTGGAGTATAATGGATCTGCAATTGCAGACCAAACTGCAATTGCAAATACTCTTGGGGAGGTATTTGCTAAAGTGTCTGCCAAAACATCTTACCACCCTGAGTTTCTGGCCCTCAAACAAAATGCTGAAAGGCAACCTTTGAAATTGTCTTCAAAGAACTGTGAAGAATATAATCAACCCTTCACTGAATGGGAAATGAAAGCGGCACTATCACTATCCCAGGCGAGTGCCGTAGGGCCGGATGACATCCATTATGAGATGATTAAACATCTTTCGTCTGAATCTCTGGATCAGTTGCTCTGTTTGTACAACAGAGTTTACCTTGAAGATGAGTTTCCCGACTCCTGGCATAAGGCAATCGTGCTTGCCTTTCCAAAGCCAGGAAAAGATCCAAAATTTCCGAGTAATTATCGTCCCATTGCTCTGACAAGCTGCTTGTGCAAGATCCTGGAAAGGATGGTGAATGCCCGTCTCATGTGGTATTTAGAAGAGAATGACCTCCTTTCCAAAGTTCAATGTGGTTTCCGAAGGAATAGGTCAACACTTGATCATCTTATAAGACTGGAAACATCTATCCGAGATGCTTTCCTTAAACGCGAACACCTGGTGTCAATTTTCTTTGATATCGAAAAAGCGTATGACACGGCTTGGAGATTTGGAATCTTAAAGGATATCCATGATCTGGGTCTGAGGGGCCATCTAGCCCTCTTCATTAAAAATTTCTTATTGAACCGGTCATTCCAAGTTCGTGTCGGCTCTGTTTATTCTCAATCTTTTTGTCAAGAGGAAGGAGTCCCTCAAGGGTCAGTGTTAAGTGTTACGCTTTTCGCTATCAAAGTTAATTCTATTACTGAACAACTTCCTCCAACCGTAAACAGCGCCCTCTTTGTTGATGACTTTACCATCTTCTGTCAGTCATGCAACATGAGGGTTATTGAACGACAATTGCAGCATGCCATTGACCATGTAAAAACTTGGGCAATGGCCAATGGGTTCAGGCTATCACCACAGAAGACCGTCTGCATACATTTTTGTCGCAAACGGAACCTTCACCCTGAACCAGAACTCAAACTCGGACAACACATCATTCCAGTAGTACCTGAGACAAAATTCTTGGGTCTCACATTCGATAAGAAGTTGACATTTTTACCACATATCCGTCAACTGCGAACAAGGTGCACGAGGGGATTGAATCTCCTTCGTGCCATCTCCTCAAATAAATGGGGGGCAGACCGATGCACTTTACTGCGTCTTTATCGTACGCTTGTTCGTTCAAAATTAGACTATGGGTCCCAAGTGTACGCATCGGCTAGAAATAGCGTACTACGGTGGCTAGACCCACTCCACCACCAAGCCATCCGTACTGCTACTGGAGCATTCAGAACTTCCCCCGTCCAGAGTTTATACGTCGAAGCAGGTGAACCACCACTATTGCTCCGACGAAAGCAATTGTCGCTAAAATATACCTTCAAACTAAAATCCCTGCCAGACAACCCAACGTGGGCTTGTGTTTTTGAGCCACGATGGGAAACGCTTTATAAAACCCATCAGACTGCTAACCGATCCTTTGGCATCCGTGTCCAAGATCTGCTCAGAGAGCTCAACATTACGGTAGACAATGTTGCAAAGTCACCAAGGCATCTACTTCCACCCTGGCATGCTCGCTTACCATCATGTGACTTCTCCATTAAAAGTTGGGGTAAAGCCATAACTCCGTCCTCTGTCTACCAACAACTCTATGCTGCCCATCGATCCGATTACTCTGATTTCTTGCCTGTGTTCACTGATGGCTCGAAGTCAGAGTTGTCTGTAAGATCTGCTGCTGTCTTTCCAGATTGTACTATATCTGGGAAGATTCCCCTCGAATGCAGCATATATACAGCTGAGTTGTATGCTATAGGGCTAGCCTTGGACCACATTAAAACCCGGAAGCATCAAAGATGTATGGTGTACACTGACTCTTCAAGTACACTGCAGGCTTTATCGGGGATGAGATATAATCCTCATCCGATAGTGACCCGGGTTCAGCAGACGTTACATTCTCTGTTTGAGAGTTCATTCGATATCCGTTTCTGCTGGATCCCAAGCCACATTGGGATCGGGGGAAATGAACTGGCTGATGCTGCGGCCAGATCACCAGAACCCCAAAATACTTATTGCTTGTTAGTCCCCTATACAGACTACAGGCAAATAATACACCAAAAGATTCATTCCCAATGGCAACAATCTTGGCATGAGCAAGTCACAAACAAGCTCTACCAGATAAAGCGTGTAATCGGACATTGGCAGTCTAGTCTGCGCAGGAATCGCAGAGAGGAAGTTGTTTTAGCTCGCCTCCGCATAGGACACAGTCATCTTACACATGCTTTTCTGCTGAGGGCAGATGACTGTCCTATGTGCGAGAACTGCGGCACCATTTTAACTATTTATCACATTTTAACCGTGTGTCCACGTTTTACCCCTGAACGTGATTTTTATTTTACCGCTTTCAGTCATCTGGCTGAGCCTTATACACTCAGCCAGGGCCCCGGGTGCCAAGCGTTTCCGTGGCCAAGCGATTCTCGTGTGATAGAAAAGCGTTTTTCTTAAGCGACTAGGTTCTATTTTGTTTTCTCCCTTGATTATTAAACTTTTTCTTTAAGTAGCCCTTTTTCTTAAAAGCACTAAGAAGAGAGCCCAGAAGAAGGAAAGAACCTTTTTCTTTAATTAAATTAGTCTTACTAATTGTACTAACCTATACGCTTGGCCACAAGCGGCACTGCTCCTGCCTCCCCGTGGCGGGGCCGGTAATCTGGGTGGTAAAAATATACCCCCAGGGCCAAAAGGAGCTAACATGGATACGAGTAATTATCCACCTTTACAGCCATCAAGCTCAAGGTCAGAAAATCGTGACAATGACCGTGACACCAACCAGCCCAAACGGTTTAGAAGGGAACCTGAATGCCATGAAGAATTACCAAATTTCTTGGTGATTCATTCCTTATCCTCCCAACCTGTAGGCAAATTGTCACCATTTTTGATTCAGAAATATTTAGAATCAATTACTGGATCACCAAAAATGGTGAAAAGATTACAATCCGGAGATCTCCTCATTGAAACTGCCACCGCTAAACATTCTGAGCGGCTCTTAAACACAACATCATTTTGTGGGCTCACAGTATCAATAACTCCACACAGAACCTTAAATTCATCAAAGGGTGTAATCAGTGAGTGGGACCTAATTACCGTCTCCGAAGAAGAGCTACTTCAAGAACTAAGTAGTCAAAAAGTTACAAATGTGAAACGGATTATGACTAAAAAAGATGGAAATCTCACTCCAACGAGATCCATCATTTTAACATTCAGCACGCCAGACTTACCATCCTCAATTAAAGCTGGCTATTTGAATTGTCGTATAAGACCATTTATCCCAAATCCCGTTCGCTGCTTCAAATGCCAGAAATACGGGCATTCGCAGCAGGCATGTAGAGGTGAGGCCATATGTCCCATCTGCGGTTCTAAAGATCACACTCAAGCGGATTGCTCTGTCAAAACCCCTGTTTGTCCAAATTGCAAAGAAACCCACCCAGCTTTTTCCAAAACATGTGAGCTATGGATTACAGGAAAGAAAATTCAAAAGTACAAAATAGAAAATAAAGTCACGTTTCCTGAGGCACGTAGACAAGTTATGTCGACCCTGCCTAGTAGTCGTTCCTATGCAGCTCGCACTCGGAACTTCGTTTCTACCGCAGCTCAAACAGATGTATCAGTTCCACCTAACACCTCTCTAGCGAGCTGGCTCAAATCTACGCTTTCAACCTCAAAGAAAGATAATCCTCCAAAAAGAACTAGCGAAGCCACAAACACTCCAATCACCATTCCTACTCATACCCCATTAGTCCCAGTTGGAAAAGAACAATTAAAATCTGAATCAGTCTCTAAAAAAACGGAATCTCCCTCCAAAAGCATGGATGTAGATGAGCTGCTAGACAATGAAGAACCTATTCTAGAACTCCATGCAGAGGACACCATGGAAACTGGACGCCTCACATTCTCAAAAAAGGACCGGAAAAATTGTCCCTCGTACAGAAAACAGTCAGATGAATCACCCTCAGGTAAACCATAATAATGAACAATATCATACAATGGAATTGCAGAGGACTAAGCACTCATTCTGATGATGTAAGAGATTTAATAGCTCAATTTAATCCCATAGGTGTCTGCTTACAGGAAACATTCTTGTCACCCCAAGTTTTGCCAAAATTTTCAGGTTATACCATTTACAGATGACATAGGAACTCGGTATCACCTGCACGTGGAGGAGTTGTTATTCTTGTTAACGTTAACATACCATCCAAGCCGATTCAATTGAGAACTACGCTAGAAGCTGTGGCAGCTCGCCTTGCAGCTGGTACGTCATTTACCATTGTTTCTATTTATATTCCGCCATCTGCACCACTTCTGCTTTCAGAACTTGACAACCTAATTGCACAACTGCCAACTCCAATTTGTCTTTTTGGTGACTTTAATGGACACCATCCAATGTGGGGATCGGCCACAATGGATATAAGAGGCAAATTAATGGAGGAATTCATGCATAATAATGATCTTAATTTATTAAATTCTGGATCTGCTACCTACATCCACTTAGCAACCGGATCTGCTTCCGCAATAGACTTGTCAATTTGTTCGCCATCCATATTTCCAATCATGACATGGTCGGTATTAACCGATCCCTTCAACAGTGATCACTTTCCAATTATTTGCTCGCTACAAACGAGGGTAACTTCAAATCCTGACCAACGATCCACTTGGCAGTTTAAAAAGGCAAACTGGGGTGTCTATTCTGCCCAGATACGCTTAGACAGATTTTATATTCAGAGGCAACATATTGATGATGTCAACACATACATAACCAATCAGATTCTGACTGCAGCTAAGGCCTCCATTCCAAAATCCACACCATATCGAAAACACAGAAATAACTGGTGGAATACAGATTGTTTAATTGCCAAACAGGATAAAAACCGAGCCTGGAATCATTTCCGCAAGTATCCCACCACTACTAACCTAATTGCTTTTAAAAGACTAAAAGCAAAAGCTAGACAAGTTAGGCGGAAAGCGAAACGGGATTCATGGATTGCTTTTGCCTCCACCATTACCAAAGACACGGACACACAAGTGATCTGGAAAAGAATACAGGCACTAAATGGCAAATTTGCTCGGCCGCCCTCTCCGATACTTCATTGGAAAGGGAAAGACATTTCTACTCCCGAAGAAGTTGCAAATGCATTAGCAGAATCATTTGCAAAAATATCAGCTTCTGCCACCTATGCCTCCACCTTCCAGAAAATCAAAGCAGGTGCAGAACGGTATAAAATTAACTTCTCCACGCGCCGTTCATTCCCGTACAACCAACCGTTTACGTTAACAGAACTTCAAGAATCATTAAATAGATCTTCCAATAGTGCTTCAGGTCCAGATGGAGTTCATTACATTATGTTAAAGCATTTACATGGAGAAGACTTGAGAACCCTATTAATTTTTTACAATCGGATCTACTCTGAAAATGCCTATCCATCTTCATGGCGCCATTCGTTCATTATCGCCTTACCAAAACCAGGAAAAAATCCTTCCTGCGTTGAAAACTACAGGCCAATATCTCTTACAAGCTGCATGGGAAAAAAGTTTCGAAAGAATGGTTCATACTAGGCTCACTTACATCCTGGAGTCAGAGAATCTCCTTCCAGATCACCAATGTGGCTTTCGAAAAAATAGATCAACCCTAGATGTGCTCATTAAAGCCGAGTCTCATATCCGAAATGCCTTTGTCATGAAACAACATCTAGTCATGGTAAATTTAGATCTTGAAAAGGCATTTGACACTACATGGCGGCATGGTATTATTACGGACATTTACCATCTGGGGCTTAGGGGCCATTTGCCAGAAATAATTCAGAATTTACTGCAATTGCGCTCTTTTCAAGTCCGATACAAAAACGTCCTCTCTACATCTCACATTCAGGAAGAGGGAGTCCCGCAGGGATCAATACTCAGTCCAACACTGTTTTCAATCCGAGTTAGCAGCATGACCCGAGATATCCCAAAAACTGTTCAAACTTATATGTATGCAGATGACCTTACCATTTCCTGCCAATCTCAAAGTATGAATACCATTGAACGGCAGCTACAACTTGCCATAACCAAAATAGAATCCTGGACTTCCCGGAACGGTTACAGACTGTCAGAAAATAAATGCACTGCCACTCACTTTTGCAAGAAGCGAGCTCTCCATCCTGAACCTGAATTACAAATAAACAATACTCCGATCCCTCTCGTTAATACGGTTAAATTTCTTGGATTAATATTAGACCGCAAACTAAATTTCCAAGCTCACATCACTTATTTGAGAACTTCTTGCTTAAAGCATTTGAATATACTTCGTTCGGTCTTATCTATGTCTTGGGGAGCTGATCGGTGTACTTTGCTGCATCTTTATAGAAGTTTAATCCGTTCACGGTTAGATTATGGTTGTCCAGTGTATGACGCCGCCAGGAGCACTACTTTAAAATGGCTAAATATGATCCATCATAGTGCTCTGAGGACTGCGCTGGGAGCTTTCAGGACTTCTCCGATCCAAAGTCTATATATTGAAGCTCATGATCTCCCATTACACCTGCATAGAAAAACACTACTGCTTAACTACGCTGCTAAGATCCAGAGTCTACCATCGCACCCAAGTTGGGAATATCTCTATAATACTCGTTGGGAAGCCTTCTTTGAGAGCAAGCCAAAAGAAAATAGACCCGCCTCCCTCAGGATCAAAGAGCTTGTTCAGACTTGGAACGTCGATTTAAATGAAATCTTCCAAGACACAACTACACCTGTTGCTCCTTGGACATATGTGACTGTCTCTCAAGATACATACTTCCTCCGGTGGGGGAAAAATATAGCTTCCTGCAATATCAGACAGTTACATTCAGCTCATGCTACGGACAACCATGCCTGTAAAATTTATACGGATGGTTCAAAAACTGAGAGTATGGTAGGTGCTGCGGCAGTTTTTCCTTTATTTACAATTTCAGCCACACTACCGCTTGCTTGCAGTGTCTTCACAGCTGAATTATATGCCATTAAGTTGGCACTTAGTAAGGTAATTGAGCTTTCCATCTCATCTGCCATAATTTACACAGATTCTCTTAGTGCTGTCTCTGCCATAAGTAAGAATTTCTCCATTTCTCACCCTACATTGAAACAGATTCATTCCCAGCTATTTGCTTGCAGTGTGTCCAATCGGTCAATTAGTTTTTGCTGGATCCCTGGCCATTCAGGCATTCCGGGAAATGAAAGTGCCGACTTTGCCGCTAAACATCCTCAACCCGCTCTCTCACAACATCCTCAGGTTCCTTTCTCTGATTTTAAGTCTGTCGTACGCAAAGCCTGCTACAATAAATGGTCACAGAACTGGAAAAGTGACCCTAACAATAAACTTTACCAGATAAAAGAAGATCCAAAGCTGTGGCTGTCTGGCTTCCGAAGAAACAGACGAGAGGAAGTGGTACTGGCAAGACTCAGAATTGGTCACACTCACCATACTCATCTCTTTCTATTATTGGGTGAAAACCCACCCCAATGCCCATCCTGTCAGACGCAACTCACAGTCCGTCATCTCCTGGTTGATTGTCCCTTACATTCAACCATCCGGTCAAACACTTTTCAGTCTCTCTCTACATTGAATATATCACCTGATTTATCTCGCATCTTAGGAAATGAAGCAAATATTGAAGAACTTTTATTATATCTAAAACATATTGGTTTGTATGGAAGCATATAACGTAATTTCTCTAACAATATGCTTTTTGCCAATTAACGCTGAAGAGACACAATTTGGCCTTAGTAGCCCTTGTGTCGTTAAACCGAACAACAACAACAACACTCAGCCAGATTTTATCCGACAATGACCACGTGTCTGCTGTTTTTAGCTTTTTAAAATCAATAAACGTTTTTGCTTATATATAAAATTTACATTTTATTGTGATTTACTGTTGATTTACTTTTTATACATTTGTTAAATTTTTTGACATAGTGACCTAACTAATTAGGTCACTGAAAGTTTATTCTTTTTTACATGACCTGGTCTTGGCGCATTATAGCCTAAGCTGCTAATGCGCCAATAAAACCCAAATCAAACTCAAACTCAAACTCTTTTATTGAAAAAGAATGATCGTGCATATTCCAATCGGTCTGACCTGTTAGTAATGATTGTGCAGTACACAAGTCGATCCCATTTTTTAATAGACGAAAATATTATTTACCCCTAGGAATAGGCAAAAGAGGTTGTAATTGGAAAATAGGATCAGGAATCGGTTCTTTATATAACACATTGTAAATTCTAAAATTATTCCCTACTATTTCCAAAGTATCTGTAACTTGAGGCAATATCCGACAAAACGTTTCGTGCTTTTTACATTAGGTATTATGCATTTCTATTCTGTTCTTCAACTTTGTTGTCGGTGCTCCCTGAAAAGAAAAAAATAGGTGATACCGTTACAACAGCTTTCCTTATAATTTTTATTTTTTTATTAGTATGTGACAGCTTTTTTTAAAATTTAACCTACTATGTGATTCTTATCTTTATAACTCTTACAATCACATTACCTTACACTCTTCTTTGTGATTTGATTCTTTACTACAGCTCACTGAAACCATACACTCTTCTTGGTGATTTGATTCTTTGCTACAGCTCACTGAAAAGAGGAAAAAAATTGAGCTACTAACATACTCAGTTATCATGTTTGATTTCATTTACTATCAACATTTTTAATCTAATAAAGAATAAAACTAACACTAACAACTAATAATTAAAGTTTCTTCTTGTTGGTGATTCGATTCTATTTCTCACTGCATTACGGTTATGTCTAAAAATGTTTGACTTGTTTTCTTATTTTATTCAGATGATATGTTTGTTGTGTAATTATTAATGAATGGTATTGCACAATCTTCATCCATAGAATGATTGTGCATGTTCCAAACGTTCCGATTTATTAGCAAGTAATGATAAGTTTTTAGAACTGGACAATGCACAAATTTGGTTCGGCATGATATCCTTGATATCGTTATAACTTAGAAGGTCTTCAGAAGGAATCATAAGAGACAAAGAAAGAAACTTTACGAAATTGGAAAAAATCTGCGCATCATCTGTTTCATTTATAGGCTTTGTTTCAAGTTGTTCATTTTTGTTGGTTTGGTGAACACCGTAAAATAAAGTAGATGATGACGACGTCTGCAAACTATTTGAGGCACTGGACAGTTTTGTGTTCAAAGTTTGATACGTACAGGTATCAGGTGACAATGCTTACTATAAAATTCGTGTGTTCTCACGTGTGAACTGTTTATTCTATTGGGCAGTTCTGCTGCATAAGTTTGGTTCATCGTATAGTCCTTGAGAATAAAGATATCTTCAAAATTTGGAAGGTCTTCTTCAATTACAATATTTGGAAAATCGTGTGACACCTTTGGATTTACAAGATCTGTAGAACTGTGCAACAATACCTGTGAATTATTAGACAGTTCTGCAGATCTTTTTCTTTGATCTACAATTAAGATATTTGGAAAATTTAGATTATTAAACATATTTTCAAAACAATATTGTGGAATATCGTGTCACAAGTCTTGCCAATTATTATATTAATTATCTTTAAAAAAATCGGGTGTTGTCACATGTGAACTGTTTATGGTATTGGGCAGTTATGCAGCATAAGTTTGGTCCATCGTATAATCTTTGAACACAAAGATATCTTCAAAATTTGGAAGGAAAAAGCGGACTTTCTTGAAAGCTTGGAAGGGACTTGGCTTTCCCATTTGGAGAATCTTCCCTCTTCCGCTCTTCAGAACTGTTGTTCTCAAGGGACTCTTTCACAATATTTGGAGAACTGCTAACATTTTTTCTGTTAATTGCGAAATTCTTATATTTTTATATAAAATGAAAATGAATAAAAAATGAATTTAGTGTTTATTAAATTCTTCTTACATATGCATTTTGAAAATTTGATCAGGTAAGTGACGAAAAATGAAAATAATTTTTTACCTGGAATTCGCACAAATTGATACTTCCTGATTTCCTGGTTCGAAAAGGGGAGTTTTTTCAAATAATGACATCTGGACAATTCACAAATAAATCTTTTCTTTATAAGTACGAAATAGCGTGAGTAGATTAGGTTGGGGTTCTTACCGAGTACGGCTCTATGAATTTTGGCGTCAATTTTCATGCTAGCAGCCGTCTCTGTCGTTTGTTTTGCCATTTCGCTTTTGAGCGTCTGCCGGTGAAGCGAGCCGAGGTTTAGCGGTTGCGCCGAGGCTTAGTTGCGGAAAAATATATTTAATTCTTATTTCGCCCGCTAGATGGCGCCACTTATTTTCGACATTAAATTAAAATTTTTTTTTACTTTACCCAGGCTCGAACCCTTGTCATTGCTACTGATGGTCCGGTGCTTATCCCCACGGCTACCCTTTCAGTTATAAGAATATGTGTAAATGTAGCTGTTATAGTTAAGAATGGTGTGAGTGTGACGTAGGAAGTTGTATTTCGTCTTGTTCTGATTGGAGGGGGATACGAACTGATGTTCTGATTGGTCTGGGGGTATATACCGACTACGTCTGTGACTTTGCCTGTGATTTCTGGCAGGTTGATGCCGTAGAAATCGTCTGTTTTTACCGCGTTGGTTTTCAAGCTACCGTGTTCGCAATGAATTGTGGGTTCGCGGCCGCACACACACACACACACACACAATCCCGAGCTCTCCCGCTCGCGCGCGCACACATACGCAGGCACACACACACACACACACACACCGAGCAGCACACATTCTTTCCCAAGACAAAGGATTTGGCGGGAAAAACGTGGACGCTTCGCCTAACATACGGGGCCACAAAACTTCGAGCAGGGAGATTGCAGCGACATCGGAAGACCCAGAAACTGTGTCACCATCTAGCGAGTCATTCTGAAAGCTGAAAAATTAAAGATTTTATTTTATGTAAGGTGTTTAAATGTATTTTTTCCTAGATAGCCATGACTTTGACGTTTTATAAATATATTTCCGTAGCTTTGCAATATGTGTCGCCATCTATCGAGTCATTCTGAAAGCTGAAAATTAAAGATTTTATTTAAGGATATATTTTTTTTTTCTCACATACGGGTACTTGGCGGCCACAAAACGTCGAGCAGGGAGATTGCAGCGACATCGGAAGACCCAGAAACTGAGCCGCCATCTACCGAGTTATTCTGAAAGCTGAAAATTAAAGATTTTATTTTATGTAAGGTGTTTAAATGTATTTTTTCCTAGATAGCCATGACTTTGACGTTTTATAAATATATTTCCGTAGCTTTGCAATATGTGTCGCCATCTATCGAGTCGTTCTGAAAGGTGAAAATTAAAGATTTTATTTAAGACGGTGTTGTCATCTGTTGAGTCATTCTGAAAGGTGAAATTAAAGATTTTATTTAAGTTGTTTTGATGCTTAATTTTTTTCCCAACACACGCAACCAAGAAACTGTGGCTCCATCTAGTGAATAATTCTGAAAGCTGAAAAATCTGAAATTAAGGAATTTATTTCATTTTATGTCCTTTTTTTATGGTTAAATTTATATGTATATATTTTTACCCATAACTATTTGTGATGGTTCCTCTGGAATTTGTATTCTACTGTTTACTATCTATGGGAAAAAAAAAACTTAAGTTGCTTTTGATATTTACCAAAAAAAAAAAAAAAAAACACGGAGACAACCAAGAAACTTTGGCTCCATCTAGTGAATAATTCTGAAAGCTGAAAAATCTGAAATTAAGGAATTTATTTCATTTTATATCCTTTTTATGGTTAAATTTATATGTATATATTTTTACCCATAATTATTTATGATGTTTCCATTTTTCTCTGCAAGTTGAATTTGTATTCTGATGTGTAGAGTCTTTCTAAACAGGAAAAAAAAAACCTGAACAGTAAAATGTGTTTATATTTATTTACCGTCTTCGTGAAGCACTGTCGCCGTCTTCTGTTTCTGTCTGCAAGTTTGATTTTTTTTAATATATATTTGAAATCATTTTCTTTCCTAAAAAAGGTTATTGATTAATGGAAAATTAAAACTTATTTTCTACTTTCTAAGAAAAAAGACAGACAATATTTTTTCAAATAGATATGTTTTATTGATAAATAATAAAAAATAAAAATTACAACTTAGTGGGGTCATCGTTAGTTTTACCCCATCTTTAAGCATTAGCATCCAAACCCATATAAGATGCAAAGAAACATGGGTCGCGCCATAAGTATTCTTGGTTTTCGTAGAAGTCCATCTGGAAAAAAAAAAAAATGTTAGAAGATTACAACGATCTGCGCGTCGTTGGGAGTTTTAGTGGTATTAATGCATTACAAAAACATACAAAATTACCCCGGCATATCGTGAAAGAGTATTTGTCATCTCAGCCTGCTTATGTCAGACACAAACCTCAAAGAGTTAATTTTCTTAGAAACCAAATAATAGTTCCTGGACTACACCATACGTTTCAGTGTGACTTAGCAGAAGTTTCCAATCTGTCTGATGCTAATGGCGGAGTGTGTTATTTACTAGTCTGTATAGACGCTTTTTCTAGATACGCCTGGGTGAGAACACTTAGAAATAAAACATCGAAGCAGATGGTAAAAGCATTCAAATCAATTTTCAAGGAAGAAACGCCATTCAGTCTTAACAGCGACAGAGGCAGAGAGTTTATAAACAAAGATGTGAGGGCCCTATTTAAATCTCTCAACATTAATTTTTATAATACTAGATCGGAGAAAAAGGCTGCAATCGCTGAACGTTTTATTCGCACTCTGAAAGAAAAAATATTTAAATGGATAACTTATTCTGAAAGTAAGAAATATGTGCATGTTCTTCCCGACATTGTAGCTACTTATAATCGAACGCCACATCGAGCCATAGGAATACCTCCAGCCGATGTCACTTTGCATAATGAAGAAGACGTCTACAGGAAATTGTACTTGAAAAAAACCAAAGAACAGATTCCTAAATTTAAACTGGGGGATCGTGTCGTTCTAAGTACAGGTTCACATCTTTTCCGCAAAGGATTCTGGGGTAATTGGACTCGTGAGATTTTTACTATATCTCAAGTATTGAAACGAAGAAAACCAGTTGTGTACAGAGTACAAGACAAAACAGGCGATACGATCGAAGGTACCTTTTATGAACAACAGTTAGAGCTTGTTAATATTCACGACTCGTTACCAATCGACGTGTATCTTATTGAAAAAGTACTTAAGGAGCGACGTGTGGGAGGAGAACGTCAATTCCGTGTTAAGTGGCTAGGATACCCTGCTTCCTACAACAGTTGGGTTTCGGCTAAATATGTTCTTCTTAACCCTGCCTAGTAATGTGTGCATGTCTTTCCATCCCCAGAATATGCAATCTAATTTTACCATCGTCGTACCCGATACTATATCGCTGAAAGGCAGGTGGGAGGTAGCACTTGCAGAAATACACGTACCTAAGTCCTGGGATAATATCTCCGAAGGCTGGGCCGAGTTTGCAATTCTACAGAAAGAACCGACAATTAGGAACCCCGAGGTTTACATGTTGCACGACGAGTACGAAAATTCGACTAAATTGATTGAACATATGTATGGTCTTAATGCCAATTTAGAGGTTAAAGTAGAAGAGACAGAATTCAAAGAGAGATTCACAATTCGTGTTAAAAATGGTTGTGAGTTGCGTATGACTTTACGAACAGCTCGAATTCTAGGACTAGCCCACAAGGTAGCAGTGAGGGGTGATATTGTTGACAAATATAGAAATTTCTAAGGAGACCACATCGGAAAGTGGATACCTAAAGGTAAAATAGTGATACCATCAATAAAAACTAACAGTGAGTGTGTTGACAGGAAGCTTGTGTTCGTACAACCGCAGACTCGTGATGTTCGCGAGCATAAAATTCCTTATGGTCGTTACAATAGCGTCTCCGAAATTCTAAAGGTTATGACTTTTATAGCCCCTGAAATTAAAGGTTCTGTTAATGCACATGGTTTTGTTTCTTTCGAAATAGAAAGTAGTGTGTGTCTTTGTTTCCCTGAGATTGGACTCGGCGATTTACTCGGTTTTGAACGTATGCCCAATGGTTTCGAAGGAACGGTGAGATCAAAATTTCCGGGTGATATAAATAGAGGGGTCGGGTCTTATTTCGTTTATAGTGCCTTGATTGAGGACCAGTTTGTAGGCGATACTAGAGCGCCTCTGTTGCGAGTAGTACCGTTCGGAAGCAGTGGTGAATTCTTACATTTGGATTATTACCCTGTGCTTCTCTCAAGCATTCAATCCGTTTCTATTCAAATTCGCACAGACACCGGTCAGTTATTTCAATTCAGAGGTGGTAAAACTCTAATTAAGTTGCATTTTCGGCCCCAATGAACGCGTACGTCGAATACTACAAAGTGCAGGTGGGGGGAAATCCCTACTTTGCTGGAGCAGCGATCCAGAGGGGCCAGGGTTTAGGCAGTATATTCCGATCAGCATTTACATTTCTTTCTCCACTTTTGAAACCCGCTGCCAAGTTCATAGGTCACCAAGTGTTGTCTGCAGGTCGTAATATGATCGATGATGTCATTTCGGGAGCACCCGTGAAACGATCATTTATAAATCGAGCTTCTGAAGTAGGACAAGCCATTATGCAAAAAGTCCGTAGTCAGAGTGGAGGCAAGCGTCGGAAAAAAAAAATATCAGGACATCTTTCAATGATGGGCGAGGTTATGATGTCAGAATTAGACCTGTTTGCACAGCTGGCCACTAATCTGTGCGTCGAACGATCTTCATACATTACTTTCTTGCCTTTAGCTTCCGTGGACACGCCTGGACCAATAGAATTTTCCATACCGGGAACATCGGAAGAATATCTGGATCTGGGAAAAACTTATTTGCGACTCAAAGTACAGTTAACTCAAAGCGATGGAAAAGAACTAACATCGAGTGTCGGCATTGTCAACAACTTTTTTCACTCCATGTTTAAACATGTGGATCTTTTCGTTCAAGACAAATTAATAAATCCTAGCAGTGACACGTATCCCTATAGAGCTTAGATCTTAGGAGGGGTGCCGCGATCCCCCCATGCGCGCGCCCATCACAATGTGACGGGTTGGGAGGGTGCCGCGATCCCCCCCCCACGCCCCGGCGCCCTGCGATTCCCAACCGAGTGCCGTCACGAATGTGACGTCGGTGGGAATAAGATGGGAAGTACGTGCCCGTTCGAACTCTCCAACATCTTGAAAAAAAAAAAAAGGAGACATCACCATGGTGTAGCCATTGAAAAACTGCTTAGTGTCAAAAACATGGGGATTTCACTGGGTTTTTTTTTCTAATGTTGAAAGTATGATGATTAGGTGGCTACCTTTCACTATGTGTCTTGGAAATATCCATAAGGGTAAGTGCGTGTGTCGTCTCCTACCACACGTTTAGCGAAAGTAAAGCCAAACCTTTTTGTTACTGAGGACTCAAGGAGACGAGAAGTACGTTTGTCTCTCCGGACAGAAAACGGTACCTCGACAGAAACGTCAACATGTTGGCCTTTTGCAGCGGCAATCATAACATCCAAGTTGACTAACTTCGCGTTTTTGGCATTAAGAGTCACACCCTTGCATTTGGTCACAGTTTTACCTCCTCGGGTTTGGAAGGAGTAAGATTTGGGACCGGTCGAGGCAAACTCGACAATGTGGTCCCCAGACAATTCGTCTGTGAGCTGCCCCAGCGAGTGACCTATGGGTGGACATTCGTCGCCCGGTTTTTGGATGAACACTATGGAATCAGTATCGCAATATAAAGAGATTGGCGTAGAGTAGTCATAGCTTTGTAGAGCTTTATTCGGCCATAGGAAGCGACGAAAGAGCCAATGACTGCATTTCCCCGACGGTATGGTTCATCCGTTCCGTCGATCGGGGCGAAGGCAACTTGCATTATATCATCAGTCACTAACATGGCGTCGTGGATGATTTTTGTATCATCCATAAAAAGCTGTACAACACTTTCGTAAGTGTTACATACTGCTGTGCTCACACTATTAGTTCTCATTGCGAGCCGTCCCCACAAACTATTCAAACATAATTTTGCAAGTGCACGCTTAGCGGGGTTCGCCTTTATTTCGTGCCTGTCCATAGAGATACCTTCCCTACTTTTAAAATCGGAAATGTATGCATCGGGTTCAACCCCTTCAGGCCAACCCGACGCCTCCTGTTTGATCTTCAAGAAGGTGTCTATGTAGCCACCAAATAACGATTTATGGCTCTCTTTGAAATGCCAAACTTCGTAGATGTTATCAATTTTATAACCGCACTCAACAGCCAGGTAAAACTCAGGCGTGCACCAGATTCCCGAAAAGCTCCGATCCTTGTGATTACAAGTGGGAGACATCTGCTCGGCACAAGCACCACATAGTGGGAACACTAATTTGCCATTGGAACTTATTGGGAGGATGGGTAAGAACTCCTTTTTGGGCGCGGTCACCCTAGCATGGATTATACCAAAATATGCATTGTGACTATAGTCAAAGTCGCTAAGAATGACTTCGGGGTGACCGCGGGGAAATACGCCGTATTTGCAAACCCACGGATACAACGAACAGAAATCCACATAGTGAATCCCCTCGTTATCCACCACCTGGTGGTAAAGTTTAAAGCAGTCAACTCTGCCTCCTCTGAGAGCGCTACGAGGTGTAATCGATTCGTGCGTTATGAATGCTGTAACAAATTCTTTCATGACTGGGTTGTTTTTCTGTTGGCTGTCAAACTGACATTCCCATACGGGAACCACATCATATCCCTGAACCCTAATGAAGGCCTCGCGGTCCATGGTTTCAGCGTATAGGGCGCCCATAGGCTTGTTTCTCTGTGTCTGTATAGTACTAGACCGAAAACAATTCTTGCACACGTGATAGTAACAACCGTAGAATTCGTAAGTGGTTCTATCACATACCCCATCTAATAAAAAAGGACCTACTCTAACTTCCCCACCCTGTGACCGAGCGTGTTGAATTTTAATGTTGTTCTGTTCCAGCCACGAAAGCCAAGCCAACGCCTTCCTACTCTGTGTGTTACTCCCTATGTAGCCGCCAGGTGGCAGGATAGCCATTGTGTTTGGTTCTAAATAGTTTCTGGCGAAGATCCTGCTACAAGCACCGGCGATAGTAATGTCCTGACAGAAAGGATCAACTTTCGAGACTGCTATGAAGAGAGAACGGAACTTATTGCAGGAATCTCGCAATACCCTCACGTCGTCTAAGGCATAGGCCAAAAGTTCACATTTCAGGTTGTAGGTATCTCGTGACTTCTCTTGATACCATAACACGAATTCCGTATGGGTTTCTTCGCTCATGAATTCCGGTTTAAAATATTTTTGATCGGGCAAAGCTCCCACATAATCTAATGTATCTATCTTGTGGAATTCGTGAGGGAAGAAGCCCTTACGCACCTCTGGCAGCTCGAACATAGCTGGCAGTTTTCGGAGTGGCACTGTTAGAAATGAATAAGAGTCCAAGAAGACTATGTTTAACGATTGTAGAAAGATGCCCAAAATCTTTGACCCATCATAGATCCTGTGAGGAACTATGTGTTTCGCAAAAATATAAGAAAGCACAAAGTAGCCGTCAAAACCGCGAAGGTTGTGGGCGATTACTCGCACATTCTTATATTTTGGCTCTGTGTGTCGAAGTTTTCGGCCATCACTACCTCATTTCACGGTCTCTCGGACTCCTAACAGCTCATCCAAAAACTCAGCCATACAATTTCGGCCCCAGTAAACGCGTTCTTGGTCGCCAAAAGAAGCAACGCAGAGTACAGCCACATGTTCACCATCCAACAAGACTGTTTCCGTGTCAAAGTAGACAACAGAAACATCGTGCTTCGGGTCCTCAGGTTTTTGAACAAAGCAATGTTGTGTTTTGTGCACAGTCTTACAATGGCTACAGAAGTTGGGGTGGATGCATTTGTGTGCTGTATTGGTAAGAAAAGTGCACATACAAATGCTACAGCGATGCACTTCAGAGCAGGTTTTGTTTGCCCTGTGAGCATTAATGCATGCATCGCCTTGGAAAAAACGATTACACAATTTACATAAGAGAAGGTTGTCTTCATTATGAACGGCGACAGCTCTGCATCTATTGCACTTGAAAGAGCAATTGTGTGTGTTTAGTCTCTCGCGTGTAGGTAAAACTTTAAGGCAGAGGGGACAATAGTAATCACTGCCAAACAGAGCTTTCAAAGATCGCACAAGATCATAATGTCTGTTGTGACTGAGTAGAAATATCTGTTTATCAGCAGCGGGGTCCCGATATGCAACTTGGTGCGTAGCACATGCTTCTTGATTAAACCGGGGTTCGAGCCCATCACCACCAAATACGGAGGATGCGGAAAGGTCAGGGAATGACCACCGCATACCACGGAGCAATATGGCCTTAGTTGCTAATGCTCCTAAAAAAAAAACCAAACCAAAACCAAACCATATGCAACTTCAAAACCGCACTCAGAGGAAATTACAACAAGTTGGTAATCTGGGATCGCAAGTTGAAACAGTTCAACTTCATTCAAGCCACAACTTTCTAAGGCAACCCCTGCGATACCATGTAAATTTGTAGCCCTGATAGTTTGCATACTACGTTTATCCTCTCGCACCTGTCTGTATGTTTTAGCATCGTCCTGATGGGCCGAAATACCAACAGCTAATGCTCTGGCAAGACATAAACTATCGGTATTTTTGATTTGTATGACAGCTTTTTTTTTTTTAAAAATCATTCAAATTCAACATTGCCCGTTTTTTTATATTCTCAGAACGATTACCACCCTCCCCCCTATTAGTGATATTAATAAGAATTACGTCCAGACTCAAGTCGTCCGTTATCATAAATTCACTGTTCGATTGATCAACTGCTATGAAAGCAGCCATCACACTGTCAAACGTTAGATCCGTCAGGGGCATGAATGGCAAATTTATAGGGGTTTTTAGGCTAGGTGCGTCTAAGCACAATCTAACATCGGAATAATCGCCTTGACTGCTTAAATTGGCAATTATTTCCTCTAGCATCCGTTGAAAGTTCGAAAAAAACAGATCCTCGTCTGCTAAATCTGCAAAGTTTCTAAACCGGACTTCATAAGATTTAAATAAGGGTCGGTATTTCTGTGAAAAGCGAACTACACCATCCTGTATCTGGTAGTTGTTGTTGTTCTGGAAGTCCGCTTCTCTTTCTTCCATCTAAAATTTAAAAAAAAGTGTCGCATAAGATTTAGGGATTTGTTTTCGTGAAAAAAAAAAAAAAAAATTTATAGACATACATCATCGTCCTCGGCGTTAAAACATCCAGACATAAAGATGAACTATCGAGCTCAGTTTCATCTTTACCAGCACCTTCTAAACTGCAGGCACTAGAGCATCCGGGCTTATGCTCCACAACTTCGCTGTCATTCGAGCATCCAGGTCGAGCCTCAACATTATCAGTAGCACCTTCTAAACTGCAGTCACTAGAGCATCCGGGCTTATGCTCCACAACTTCGCTGTCATTCGAGCATCCAGGTCGAGCCTCAACATTATCAGTGGTAGTAGTAGTAGTAGTAGTATTAAAGAACTTGGCACTCTGAAAGAGTAGCGTGAAGAAAACACAGTTACTAAAAACAATAATTCTATAAACATTTTTTTTTTTTAAAAAAAATCAAATAAAAATTTTTCAGTAATGAAAAAAGAAATACTCACACTAGTGTACACTAAGCTTCGACAGTAGTCAATTTCCGCCTTCATCATTTCAGTTTCCTCGTATTCTTGTTCAATCTTCATAACATCATTTAGGAATGATGAATCGTCATCCATTGCTAGAAAAACTTCTTCCATGTTCATAATGATAGCTTGTAAGCCGGTGTGATATGTGGTCGTATTCACCCCCTTTTAAAGCAAACTCGTGGATTGAAACGATTTTTTTGAAACGATTTTTCAAAACGATTTCCAATAGGAAATTACTACAGTATGAGAGTTAAAGTCACAACCTATAGGAAATCACTATGGTATTAGGGTGAAATGCAAAAGACATTCCCCTCGACGTGGGCACCTGTACGTGGTGAGGGGACCTCCCAGTGATGCTGCTGGGTTTCCAGATTAGCATCACTGGGATCTAACGCCCATACCTTGGTTCCAGGGTTATATCTTTGGAATCCGACGTGTGCAGCCGTGCGCCGCGACCCGTGGAAGCGGAAAGGGGGATCCTGGTGGTTGAGGGGCCCAGCCTTAATACACCACTTTGGCCCCTGCTTCGACAAGACGGGCGGTCCCGGACCGGCTCGACTGGGATCAATCGGCGGGTGGTTTTATACTTCTAGGGTCAACTGCGTTCCAATAAGTCTCCCTCCCTTTGGTCCTGGGACGGGATAAAGACTTATTGGTAACGTGGGTATGGTGTTCTAAGCGAACTCGGCGTCCCATTCGTGTACGCAGTACCTGCTAGTTCACGAGTGGGCGTCCCCTCGTAGGGCTCCGTGGTGGGTGAGGTACTTAGGCATCAGACATTTTTTCTTTACTCCTATGAGTAATTTAAATCCCTCTTTTTCTGGGGCCCCAACAAGGCCCCTACCTAATCGATCGTCGGAAGAAAGTGAGAGCAATTCTGCTAAAAGAGCCAGAACTGAGGAGAAAACACCATCTGTGACACCGCTTTTCCTCATTCTCCATTCTACCGGAGAGCAGTCAATAGGGAAAATGTCACCCTTCTTTATCCAGAAAGGATTAGAAGGGATGGCAGGTTCACCCAAATCCGTAAAACGGCTGCGTTCTGGAGATATTCTTATTGAAGCATCGAATATAAATGAAGCAGAAAAAATTTTGAAAGCCACATCTATAGGGGGAATACCCATTATTGTAACCCCTCACAAAACTTTGAATTCTTCACGAGGTGTCATATCAGAGTGGGATCTCCTTCACGTTTCTGAAGAAGAGATCTGCTCTGAATTAAAAGAACAAGGAGTAACAGCTGTCAAGAGAATATCCATGCGTAAGGATGGGAATCTTGTCCCTACCCGAGTTCTCATCCTAACATTCAACACCCCAAGGCCTCCAAGTTCCATCAAGGCAGGGTACTTAAACTGCCCAGTGAGGATTTACGTTCCAAACCCACTGAGGTGTTTTAAATGTCAAAAGTACGGCCACTCACAAACAGCTTGTCGTGGTAACCCTGCCTGTGCTCGATGTGGTGCTAAAGATCACGAGAGCAAGGAATGTATAGCTCCTAAGCCTAACTGTATTAACTGCCAAGGAGAGCACCCTGCATACTCTCGAGCATGCCAGCGGTGGAAGGACGAAAAGGAGATACAAAAGTTAAAAACGGAGCTTAACATCTCCTACCCAGAGGCTAGAAAACGCGTACAACCAATAAATAGCGGGAAGCCTTCATATGCTCAGAAGGTTTCTGCTAAGTGCACTATCGGTTCACAAACAGATATGACTATACCACCAAGAGAGTCATTCACGCCGATTGCATGCTATTTATTGAGTTCACAAAAGCCCACCACAAAAACACAATCAGCTGCTACTCCAATATCCGTATCTCCTAGTGCTCCACCAAACCAAGTGGTAAAAAAGAGCAAAAACGTTCGGAAGAGTCACCCGTAGTACCAGAAACAATGGATGTAGAGAACAAGGAGGTACAGGATGAATCAGTCTTGGAACTCTTTGCGGAGGAAGAAATGGACACGGGACAGTGTCCATTCTTCCCCAAAAAAGATAAAGCCAAGACTGATAAAAGTAAGCCCTCAGCACCTCGGAAGCCGCCTGATGGACCCACCAAGCCAAAATAATGGCTAAATTCCTACAATGGAATTGTCGTGGATTCCGGCGAAATACTGATGACATCAAGGCCCTCCTGCAAAAGCACGAGCCAGTTTGCTTTTGCTTGCAGGAGACTTATCTAAAGGCAAATGATGATCCCACCATGCATAACATCACAATCTTTCGTAAGGATAGAATTGCGGATGGTCCTACTCATGGAGGAGTGGCTATCCTTGTGGGTAATCAGACCCCAGTTCAGCCCTTGCTAATTACAACCAGCAGAGAGGCTGTTGCAGTTCGCCTTACAGTGGGATTTTTATTAACGGTCTGCTCTATTTATTT